>NC_139578.1:8019466-8256966 GCF_946808225.1 Silurus aristotelis
GAACAGGAATTAAGCTGTATATATCAACAACCATTTTGTACACTGGCACAAAACTCAGTTGCCCTCTTCAACACCATTACCTGAAACTATTGAACAAAGTTAATGACAGCGCCACCTACTGGTCAGTGGTTACAATATCATTGTAAATATGATATCAAATTGCAATTGAGTTTTTTTTGTTTCTTCTTCTTTTGGCTTCTCGCATAGGGGTCTCCACAGGGGATCATCCGTCTCCATACCCCCCCTTGTCCTCTACATCTGCCTTTATCAAACCAACTACCTGCATGTCTTCCCTCACCACATCCATAAACCTCCTTGGCCTTCCTCTTTTCCTCCTTCCTGGCAGCTCCATCCTCAGCATTCTCCTACTGATATACCACATGCTTCTACTCCTACAATTGTTATCCAACCTGCACCAAATTTGGCTCATCATCCGGACACCCTGCTGCCCATTTGTTCCGTTCCTTTGCTCCTACCGTCAGAAAATTCCAACACTGTCTGTGGTCAAGATATATACACATCCTGAGTGAAACTACAGATCAGCCTTGAATCTCTTTCCCAAAAGATATGGATCTGTTCAAATAGCTTGGGTAACATATAGCAGCTTAGTGGTTAAGGCATTGGCCCTTAACTCTTGATGGTTGTAGTTTACTCTGGATAAGAACGTCTTCCAAACACTGTAAATATAAATGTAAAAAAAAATGTAAATGACTGCATGGCACCCATACTGACTGCCACTGTCATGATGATTAGTAGTAATGTTAGGATAGTTATTGAATTTAGAAGTGTAATTATTAGGATAAGTTAAACTTATTGAGCATTATAGCACTTTATATCGTCTTCATAACAATTCTTGTAGCCTTGTTTAATATGGTAATGCACTTCAATGTAGGTGAATTAAATGAGACTGATTTGAGCTAACAATAATAATACAATTTGACCGGTTGATCTGTGTGTGTGTGTGTGTGTGTGTGTGTGTGTGTGTGTGTGTGTGTATACACACTGGTGAAGACAGCAGATCATTCTTAATCGAGGTCAGATGAGATGGGGAACGGGTATGGGATAGTTGGTGACCTATGATTTAGCAGAAGTGTGTGTGTGTGTGTGAGATCATGACGTTTCCTGATACTTCAGTCTCAGTGATGTTAAGCTCCTTCTTGCCCATAGCGTCTCCTCCTTCCTTCTCGTTGTCCTTGTCCGCGCTTACAGCAGCTCACTGCCGGCAAACACACACACGTGGATTTCTCAGGTGATGGACGCTGACGGTTTCTGCAGCAGGAGCGGCGGATGAACCCCGCGAACACTCCGTGCTTCCTATAGGAGCTGCTCCCGGGCTCAGAGACGCCTACACCGGATAGTTACCGAAGACCAAATAAAAGTCCAATTATCTGCTTTCAAACACTGGACGTTTGTCGACGAGGTTTTCCAATAAAAGAAGAAAAAATGTGGAGTTTTATTTCTATATATCTGGACGATGTTAACGCTGTTTATTTGTGGAGCTCCGGTTTTCCGGTGAAGAAAAGAGTCCGCCTGGTCGCTGTGTTTTCACCGTGATTAAAAAAAAAACTTTCAATGATTATTTAATTTTAATATTATGTATTCCATGTATCTAACTATAAATAAACGTAATATCTTATATCTCCCGAAAGTCTGCCTTTACCCCGTCGCATGTGTTTTTTCCCCCGGAGTTCCTCCCCCTGCGGCGCTGGGCGGAGTTTCATACCGAACCAGACGCTCCTTTTGTCGGATCCGTTTCGACTCGACTCCCCGGGGTTTACGGCTTCGAAAAATCGACACGTATTACATTAAATTCGCGCTGAATGTACTGGGTTCGCACCGCATATCGATTGCGAAGAGGATTTAGTGTTAAATTGAGCGAAAAAGGTGAGTTTTTTTGTATTTCTTACCGTCGTTTTCTCCGATTTTCATGACGCGCGTCCCCGAGTCTTTGTAACATTCATGGCGGCGCTGCGGTGAACAATCCGGGGCGAAGAAAAGGGGCTCAGGGCCCCTACACGTAGGACACCGAGAACCGGGGCTTATTTTAAAACCTGGAAAGCGTGAAAGGGGAAAAATAGCAAAATGGAAACACTGCGGGATCGGATAGGTTTTTTATTTAGACCACATTTGTGAATCATTAAACCTTGTTTTCTTGTTTTGTTTTTCCTAATAAAAAAAATCGGTTTATTTGTTCAAACAAAAGGGCGATCTTATAAAAACGAAACCATTAAAATGCATGTAAATGTCCTGTATTTTTATTTTATTTTATTATTATTTTGCGTTAAAAATATGTTTTTCTGCTGGCTACCCGAGGCGTTGTTGCCAGCGGAAACTGCGTGCTGACTCCTCCCGGAATCACGGCGCCATTACTGGGCTCGAGTTCAGACAATGGCCGCTAACAGGCGTGAGCAGGGTCGCGGGATCAGGCGCAGGCGGTGCCGGGAAGCGGCCGCACACAACCGGCACGTAGCCCGTCTTTAAACACTCATATGCGCTTTGTTCGCGTTTTTATTTACAAATTATTATTATTATTATTATTTTTTTTTTTTTTACAATTTTCTGATAATATCTCAGAGTTGGTGGCGGCTGCAGGCGAAAATTAACCGCGGATAATCATTTTGGGGAAGCTTTAAAATATTTAGCTTTAAAAAAGTTGGAAAAAATTTCCAGCTCCAGGGTCACGGATCTGTGTTGACCTTATGCGGGCGGAATGAGCCGCGACACCGGTAGAAGCGGAGCACCTTGCACGCGTAAAGTGAGCAGATGGACATGGGCCCTGACCAAACCAACCTAAACTTATATTAAATATTCACAATCATACCCATTTTCTGGTGCTTCCATCATGAAAATAAATATGGAAATATCTCACTTACAACTTCACTGGACTGCCAGGAGCAACATGTTAGTTTTCTGCTCAATATTAGGAACACATTTATGAATTTATTTCACGATTTATCAGAAGATCATCTTATTAAACATAGATTGTGAGGTTTTTCGGATAGTTTGAGAAGTTTAGCATTGGGGCTTAATAGGTAGAGAAGTTGCCCAGCTGCCTCTGCTGAGAAGTGGGTAGAAAATGAACCTCATAACATGTGTATATATAATTTATTATTAGTGTCAAATATCTAAAAAGAGGTGCTTTGTGTACAGGATGAGAAAGCGGATCACATCCAAAACTGCTTTAGTGTAAGATACACGCAGGAGGATTTTTTAAATATCTCCAAGATTTTCATCCTGAGCTCGTCCACAAGTTATTGTTTATCTCTGTGTGCTGTGTATCCTGATTTTTATATATATATTTTTTTTACATGGGTTTGCTCTTCCATCCATCCTGCTTTCTTCATGCTCCATCCTCCACTCTCTGTCCTCCATCATTACCACTCTAAACTGTTTCTACCCCAATCACATGTGGCCTCCTATTGGACATCATCTGACTATATAGACCTGCTCCTCCACTCTGTAACGACCAAACCTAGTCATTATCTTTTAAAACCACATTTAAAAATAGCCATAACATATTGCCAAATGGTCTGTTTTAACACTACATAACAAAAATAACTAGTCTTTCCCAGCCATCCTTTACCAGCCATCTTACTCGTCTCTGAGGGACAAGCTCATCACACTGGTCTATACTGGTGGCCGATACCACTTATTGTCTTTTTTCGATCTGATACCAAGTATTTTTATAACTGATAACGTTGATATCAATACTTATATGAAATAATTTTATAGTTTATTTAGTTTTTGAAAAAGTATCATTATTAACATGAAGTAATCGGAAATGTTATATTCATTTTTAAAATGTCACACAACCCATTTTACAAAGAGAATTATGACATTTCCCTCTTGTGTTTTTTTTCTCTGATAAAAAAAAAAAAAAAAAAAATATATATATATATATATATATAAATTCTCACACAATATAAATGAGGCAGTGATCTAAAAATATATTACTGCCATGTTGCTGACTTGTTTGTTTCAATTTAATTTATTTTTATTTGTATAGCGCTTTTGACAATGAACATTGTCTCAAAGCAGCTTCACACAGATAATGTGGTGATAAAAATGAATAAAATGTTCTTTATAAGTAAGTTTGTCCCTGATGAGTGAGCCGGTGGCGACTGTGGCAAGGAAAAACTCCCCGAAATGGCATAAGGAAGAAACCTTGAGAGGAACCAGACTCAAGAGGGAACCCATCCTCATCTGGGTTGCACCAAATGTCAATTTATTGCAGATAAACGATGTTGCGGGGTGCAGTGATGGTGATCAGAAGCAAACTGTAGTCCTGAGTCGGTTGTTGACATTAACTACAGTCCAAATAAACTGTTCAATAAACAGATGGCACAATCACAAAAATAGTTCCCATATAATGAGAATCAATTCTCTCAATACAAAACCAGTATTGAAAGTATCAATATTTAAGGATATCAACCCATAGTTTAAAATACACCAACTTTTCCAGCCATATCTGGTTCTTTCCCAAAATGTTACCACAGAGTTGAGGCACACAAATGTATACATTGTCTTTCGATGCAACAGCAATCAGTTTTGGCATAAACCCAAGCGTATTCCAACATGACAATGCCCCTGTACTCAAAGCCAGCTCCATGAAGATATGATTTACATGGGTTAGAGTGGGAGATCTTGAGTGGCCTTCTATAGAGCTCTGACCTCGGCCCTATTGAACACCTTGGAGATACATTGAAACTCTAACCGCACCTCAGGCTTCCACGATCTACATCAGTACCTGAGTTTAATGATGCATTTGTGGCTGAATGAACACAAATCTCCATGAACACACTCCAAAATGTAGTGGAGCATCTTCAAAGAAGAGTGGACGCTAAATATAACAGCAAATCGTGACTGAACGTGGAATGGGATGTTTAAAAAACAAATACGAATCGTATGATCAGGTGTCCACAAACATTTTAGATAAACCTAAAGCCTTTTAAAAACCTTTGGATCACCTCAAGATACATTCCACCTACAGCCAGGTTTATAAGTGGTTCCCCACAGATATTAGATTGAGCCACAAAGTATGTGGCAGAGGATCACATTTATTTGTGTTAAGTTTATTTTTGAAGTGAGCAAGAAGTGCCACATTGCAACTTTAGAATAAGAAAAAGAAATGTAAAAATACTTTATATGGGAGGAGCCGAAAGAAGTAGTAGTAGTTTAGTGAAATTCTTTTATTTATTTATTTAGATATTCCAGCTTCTTAGGAAGCTGACGACGGAGTGCAGGGTCAGCTATGATTTGGCACTCCTGGGCTGTAAAGGTAGAAATAAGGGTCAAACAGATTTGCAAGGATGTATTATAATGACCTTATCTTTGTATTACACTCAGGTTTGAGGGCTTGTGTTGCTGCAGGTCCGGTCGGAGCCACTTTGACTGTGTAGGTATGAATGGCAGCAGCAGCGTGGCTGGCACCCAGACTGGGCGAATCAAACTAGAACCAGGTAGGCACACTGCATCTCTCTCTCTCTGCTTTACTTTAACGCTGGAAACGTAACCTCTAAAGAATTTTCACAGAGGAGTGCATTCTTGCAGTCTGACCTTTTAATTCAATTTGACTAAAACAGCTGCCAAACAAATGCATGTAAATGTGTGTGTCTTGAAGCCTCCAGCAACCAAAACGTTTTATTTTTCTTCATTCGCAACTTGTAGCATGTGTAGAAATTCCACCTTTGTGTCTCTGTGTGCAATGCTTACTCAAAAACCATTCTCAAACAGGCTTCAGAGCATAAGAATAAGCCAAATAAGCTTTGAAAAATGTATGGTAGGGGGAGAACAACACAACAGATAAAAGTCTTGGTTTTTTGTTTTAGCTGGACTCTATAGATCAAGGATTCTCAAACAATTTTGAGAGAAATAGCCAAGAATTGGCTATGCAGATATGGAGCTTTTTATTTATTATAACTGTACAAAAGCAAAATTCATCAGGTCCAAGATATCTTTTTATGGGTCTTCTCATTGTCAGGATAATAAAGTTCGGAGTAAACCAATCCAAAGCGAGTTAAAAGGGTTAACAATGATAATAAATGTCAACGTGGACCCACTAGCTTGGTTTTACAATGTCCCGAGGGTCCCTGCAGCCGATTTTTGAACACCCCGCAATTGAAACTGCATTTTTGTTTGTGTGTTTGTGACAGTAGCAGATGTATGGAGTAAGGAGGACTGTCTGACCCTGCTAGAGAGGATTAGGAGTATGCTGCCTGATGAAGACACGTTGAAATACAAGACCACCGAGTCTCATTTTGACTGGGACAAAGTTGGCTTCGGCAGCTACACCGGAGACATGTGTAAGCAAAAATGGCAGAAGGTTTCCACCGAGGTGAGCCAACTAAACAAATAAGTGTGTGCCTATGTGTATGTATATGTGTGTGTGTGTGTGTGTGTGTGTGTGTGGTATCGTAAAGGCTGACTTGATTAAGATTATTAAGAAATGTTCTTTGGGATATTTTATCAATATTCTATGTCGTTTTATAGAATGTTTTTATAGACTTACCATTTGATAATTGCTATTCTGACAGGTTCGGAAGTACAGGACAATGACCGAACTCATTGTCGACGCAATGGAATATGTAAGGAACCCTTATAAAGGAAAGAAACTAAAGGTAATGTGTAGACAATATTCCCAACAGAATGCAAACCAGCTCGCATAATTTCTTTGCAGCACGTTCAAGGCATTATTTCCCATCACTTCTTGGTTTATTTTTTAACCTCCTCCACAGACACATCCAGACTTCCCGAAGAAGCCCCTCACACCATACTTTCGTTTTTTTATGGAGAAGAGAGCCAAGTATGCAAAAATCCACCCAGAGATGAGCAACCTCGATCTCACTAAGATCCTCTCCAAAAAATACAAAGAGCTCCCTGAAAAGAAAAAGGTGGGCACATTAAATATAACTGAATTTTTTTCTTTATATCTGCAAAGAAGGTATTTATTTATTTTTCTTATGGTGTCTTCTCTTATTTAGCTTAAATACATTCAGGAATTCCAGAGGGAGAAGGAGTCCTTTGAGAAAAACATGGCACGATTCAAGTAAGCATCCCCTTCCCTCAATTTTGAAATAGCAATGTTTAAAAGCCTCCAACCAATACATCAATCTTTCATTAGGGAAGACCACCCTGAGCTGATAGAAGAACGAAAAAAGTCCGACCTCCCCGAGAAGCCTAAAACCCCTCAGCAGCTTTGGTACAATCACGAAAAGAAAACCTTCATGAAGCTTCACCCGGAGGTGATTGTGTTAAAAAGTTTTATGAGCTTTATGAGAGTTGTATGTCTAGATTCGAAAGTCGCTGTTTCGTGTTTCTAGGTAAGTCAGAAGGAGTTGAAAGAGGCATTACGGCGTCAGTGGTCTCAGCTCTCGGATAAAAAGCGTCTGAAATGGATCAGCAAAGCGCTGGAACTGCAAAAAAACTACGAGGTACGTTGCAGCGCAATAAAGAGCCGAGTTATTGAGGTAGAACTGCCTTCATTTTGCTGAACCTGCCTTTCCAGGACAGCATGAGGGCATACCATGAAGCACACCCAGATGCAAACGCTGAGAACCACGTCAAGTCCGTCCTGACCAAAGCCGAGCGGCAGCTCAAGGATAAATTTGACGGACGGCCCACTAAGCCACCACCGTAGGTTTCGTCCGGTTGCATAAAGAACATGTCCAACCTTGATTGATTATTATTTTTTGCTTAGTCTCTTGTCTTTTCTCCCCCGAGAGTAGTCTCTTGGAGAAGTGTGTGGAGGTGGGTAGCGGCGTGTGAATAGCGAAGAGAGACCGATCCCTATTAATGTCACCGTTAAATACACGTCAGCATATTCCATGCACACAAACTGAAATAGCACAGATACGTTCCCGAGGCTCCGTCATACGGGAGACTCAATTTCAGATCCAGACGAAATGCAACGACTGAAACTTTATAACCATAAAAAACACACAGACCGCCAAGACATGAGGATTATTTAAAAAGAGGGTTATGGTCGTTATACTTCCATTTGTGAAATGTGTGTAATGGCGTCTGCTTTTAAACTCAGGAGTAAGTGTTTTGGTGCCCATCACACAAAAATTGACAGGAAATGAAAAAAAGGCTACAAAAGGCTTTATTATTATTATTTTTTTTAAAGGAAACCTAAGGAGAGCTCCATTCTCTTCACGATCAATTACAAAGTCAATTCTCACAAGCAGGTCCGAAGCATTTTTTTACTCATCTGTATTAAAGCCTGTGTATTGTTTATAGAAGAACTTCAGTTGAACTGGCCTTATCCTTAAATAGTCCACTAGTCTCACCCCATTATAGAACGATTGATTTTGTAGAGGGTTTTTTTCCTTTTCTTTAAACTGAGCTTTGGGGTTGTTTATCAGTTTCTTTTGGAAGCTGATATGAATCTTTGTTTATCTCTGGAGCTCTGTGTAAAGCAGTTTTCAGAGGAGCATTGATTATATGGGATAAGGATGCGTCTTGTGGTGTACTCGCAGACAAGGATCGTTTGTTTCTTCAAGTTTATATCAAGGATTGCCTCAAATACATGTAAAGAAAAAGTATGAATCTCCCATAGTGAGACTGGGCACCATTGAAAAATATGTAAGGTTATAAAATGCTAAGCTACAATGCTATCCATTAAGACTGGTTTTACTTTGTTCTCTGTTTTCTTTACAGAACTCCTAAGAGGCCGTGCTTTGTAGTATTTTTTCCCCCCCTTATTTTCTCGTTATCACGACAATTTTCTAGTGATCTTAATTAAGTCGTGATCACGAGGAAAAAAAAACAGACAATGAATGGTTTCTTAGGACGTACGTAGTTTCTTAGTATAATGTTTGCGATAAATACTTTTGTATGAGAATGCTTTTAACCAGTGCTCGAATTGAGTCAAGTCTTACGGGGGTCCTCAGTTGTTGTGTAATTCATATATTTTTAACTAACTAACTAACTAATTTAACTAAAATTAAATAACCCCCCCCCCCAATGCCTTATGGGGGTCCCAGGATCCCCCCCAGCCCCCCTTCAATTCGAGCACTGCTTTTACCTTTGTTCTATGTAACGCTATAAAGCTGTCATGTTTGTGGAGCATCAAAAATAATAGAGCACGTATTTCTGAGTGACAGGTTTTTACCACAGATTCAACCTGTAGAGGGCGCACTAGCCATGATTTTACCATTTCAGATATTCTTACTATCAATTCAATGGTATTTATATAACATAATTATAACAGCATACAGAACTTTATCATTGCAAGAGGTTATTCAGCTTCAGCTGCAGAGACAGTACTTCTCTTTCGCTCTGCAGAAACGGCTATTCTCTCTACTGCGCCGAGCTGATGGTCAACATGAAGGACGTCCCGAGCACCGAGAGGATGGTGCTGTGCAGCAAACAGTGGAAAATGATGACCCAGAAAGACAAGGACATGTTCCAGAAGCGATGTGAACAGGTGAGCAGGAAAGCAATGACCACGAGTAAACTTGTTAGCTTACTAAGTGAGGAGGACTTTATGCACTGTCCTGTGGTTGATGATTTTATTATTTGGTGTCAGCATTCTTACTCAAAAACTTGTTAAAACCAAGATGTCTTTTACTCCAATTACTGATGCTCTGTTTAATAGGGGGGCAGCAAAGATTGTATTGTCTGTGGAAACTAAGGTCTTTCAATGTGGATAAAATATTGACGTTCTCCAGATCTTACATTGATTCGCTGTTATCTTTTTAATTGCTGTGTTTAAGTCTCTAAATGTAAAAAATAAAATCTGTTTTGAGAGGATTTTTAACCAGGGAAGTAAAATTACAAGGAGGAAGCAGATTGTACCAGGCTCAGTTGTACCACAGACAGGTTTTGGGTGAAGCCCAAAGGATTTCCACCCCATGTATCATGAGTTTCACGTCCTCCCTTCTGGCATTCGATATAGAACTATTGTTAATTAAAATAAATAGTTTTAGACATTCGTTTCCCTTTAGCTGTAAGGTTTTAAAATTGAAGGTAAAGGTGTTTTTATGTGATATGCTTGTACGCCGCAACCAAATTGTCTCCGGGAAAGAAATAATGACAAACTGAACCGAGTGAACAAATAAATATGAGTAAGTTCCAGTTTAACCACATCACACAATTCTCCTACTTTGTGCCCCCCCAGAAAAAGAAGCAGTATGAGATTGATCTCCAGAGGTTTCTTGAGGTAAGGATTCACACGTATTTGAAAAATCAAGAGGTAATTCATTATTTAATTATTAAGCAACTCGTTTTTTCTGCTTTACTGATTACAGACTCTGCCAGATGAGGAAAGGGACCGAGTCTTGACGGAGGAGAAGCTGGGAGGCACCAAGCTAAGCATTGTGGGAGGAAACTCTTTTGGGACTAAGTCCCCGTCAGGAAAGGTGGGTTAAACCGAATTTTCCCACAAACCCCATTACTCATGCATTGCAGTGTAATAAAATGGAAACATCAAACTCTCTCTCCGGGGTATAGGAGCGGGGTCGAGATTCCGAGTTGGACCAGTGGGTCCATGGGCTGCCAAAGGAGAAGAAAGATGGGAAGAAGAAGACGCAACTTCCCGAGACGCCCAAAACAGCAGAAGAGATGTGGCAGCAGAGTGTGATCGGTGACTACTTGGCCAAATACAGGGTGAGCCAGACAAACTCTCATTTCAGTCAGAATTGATCTAAAGACGATTATCGGTGTTGAGGGTCAGTAAAATGTAGTCATGCTGATGTTGCTGGAGTTGATCCATTCAAGACTTCCCCTGCCTGTTCGGTTTGTAAATTTCTTTACTTTTTTATTCTTTTTTTTTTGTATGACTGTACATCTACATCATGATGATGGTGATCGTGATGAGCTGTATAATTAGATGTAAATAGTTTTTGCTAAATAAGCAAAAAGGGTTGCGTGTTCTTGCAGAACGACAGGAAGAAAGCACAAAACGCCATGGAGGCTACTTGGAAGGACATGGAGAAGAAAGAGAAAATCCCCTGGATTAAAAAGGCAGCCGAGGACCAGAAGCGATACGAGGTTCAGTACCGGACTGTGGTCAGTGACCAAATGTTTTGACCACTGTCTTCTCATTCTTATTGAAGCAATGCCAAAATGTTGACTCCTAACCTTCATATTCCACAGACTAAAGCAGGGGAGAGGTGAAACAGTGGGTTCTGCTAAAACAATAGCTGTTGTTTCTTTTCTTTTCTTTTTTTTTCCGCCATGTTGTACTTTCCATTTACTGTATTTGCAAAGTTTTAGCACTACTGTTCATATCAAAAGACAATATTCTCATCTCGGTTTCGTTTAAGTTGAAGTGAGCTGAATGTGTGTTTTGCTTCCCGATGTCCTGCAGAGAGAGCTAGTCGAGATGAGGACAGTGCCATCAGGTCACGGTCAGAGGAAGCCAAAGTTTGACGGAGAGCCCAAGAAACCTCCTGTGTGAGTGGGGAATCTGCATTTCCTAGACTCTTGAGTATAGAAAAATTGATGAATCAGTCATTCAACGTATTCGTCCTTTCTCCTATTGCTATAGGAGTGGCTATCAGATGTTTTCCCAGGAGCTGCTCACAAACGGTGAGCTGAATCACTTCTGCCTCAAGGAGCGCATGGTGGAGATCGGCAAGCGCTGGCATAAGCTCAGCCAGAGCCAGAAGGACAAGTACAAGAAACAGGTGGAGGAGCAGCAACTCGAGTACAAAGCAGAGTTGGATGCTTGGGTGAAGGTAGACACCAAGTGCCGCTTTACGCTTCCCCAGACACACACACACACACGCACTTCCATCACTTTCAGTTTCAGTTTATTCATATGCAGATGTCAGTGATCAGATCTTTTTTTTGTTTTGCTTTCCTTCTCAGTCTCTCTCTCCTCAGGAGCGAGCGGTTTACAAAGAGTTCTCTTCTACAGTGAGTGTCTCATTTTATTATTACTGTTTTGCTTATTAACAATTTTCATATTGTACAGCTTGTTGATTTAGTCCTCGGGGAACCCCTGCCACTCTACAATCCAATTCAGCTACTGTTCCAAAAGCGTGATTTCTCATATGTGCACTCTGGTAGCTCAGTGGTTAAGGTTTTTGGGGCCCTTGAGCAAAGCCCTTAGCCATATGTGCTCCAGGGACTGTGTAACATGGCTGACCCTTCACTTTGACCCCAGCTCATTTCTTTCTTTTTTTAATCAGTGTGTACCAATCCCCGGTGTGATTTTGGGGCAGGGTGAGACTTTGGCTCATTCTCATTTTGCGGCATTTAGGGGGATTTCAGATTGTTAAACTGACCCACAATGCACACACTGAGCCAAAGGACAGAGCTGTAGAAATACAATGTGTGTGGGACTAATAAAGAGGGATGGATAGACATTGGATGTGATTAACAAAGCATTTTAAACTAGATATTCATATCAGTGGTCCCCAATTTCCCCGGAATTGGTACCGGGCCACACAGAAAGAATACATAACTTACATTTATTTCCGTTTTATTTATTATCTGATTCTGAACGATGTTTTGTTTTGGAAAATGACCCGATTCTCTCCACCACATCTGTCCATGACTCACTCTTGATGCATGTCATGATGCCTTGGTCACATGTCTTACCTCCATCCGCTACCTTCTTAAAGGGGCTGCTCCGGCCGCTAACACATAATACATTACCGCTAAATTCAAACCCCTAAGCGAGCAAAATGAACAGAAAACGTATTATTATATTTAGAAAATACCAGTTTTTATGCCGTTTGTATCATTTTTATTTTTTTTTGTTGTATTTATCCGCCACACCTTAAAGGCCGTGAAAATATCGTCTGACATTAAACCGATCCGTGGCGCCAAAAAGGTTGGAGACCACTGATTTACATACCGACCTAGCTGTTTATGTAGTTTAAGCCTCTGCATTCTCGCAGTGTTTTTTGTAATTACCCACATTTGGAAAATCTTTATATTTATGAACGATAAAAAGTACACACGTCACACTTTCTTTTAGTGCTGTTCGAAATCATGCCAATTAGCGAATAAACCATCGGTTTTGCTCTGATTCGGGAATTCGGATTTCAGAAAATGGAATAATAGAACTAACATACCTTAACATGTCCATGACAAGTTATCTGATCCCATGCCAGGTGATCATTCCACGGCTCAGGTGTGTTTAGAGCTGAAACACGATTTAAGAAAAAGTCTTGCTCGGGGGGTCTCTAAGGACTGAATGTACAGGCTGTAAACCTAAAAAAATTGTGCATGTATTCAATCGCACTGCACTGCATGGCAAGTAATTACGCTGCTGTCGATTTATTTGTAAACAACTAAGAGCGATTTTGCTATTAAGAACTTTTTTGGAATAGGTACCGTGCTTTATGTACACTCACGAGATTGAACTAACCTAAACGTAATGTTCTACGGGCTGCTTTGTGAAGCTACTAATTGTTGCTTTGAGCTTGAACTATTGTTTCTTTGTGTTTTTCTCTTTTTCTTTTGTCTTTCTTTTTTTCCCTTGTTGCTCCCTCTCCTTGTCTTCCCCCTACCTTTCCCCTCCCTCTCCCCTGCCCGTGTCTCCACAGAAACGGCGGAGCACGACAAAGGCGCGGGGTCCCGAAGCCAAAGTGCGTGTCACCAAGGGGAAGGCGGTAGGTGCCCGAGCTGCAGCGCTGGGGGCCGGGGGGGGCAAACGTTCCATGGCGTACCGGGTCAAGGTAACGCCCGTTTTCTCTGGGCCACTCGCTCAACACTGTCAAAACAAACCAAACAAATATACAAATAAAAACAATGAGCCACTCAGGCCTCAAAGTCAGGGATGTATATTGTTGAGAAAAGCAAAGGCTGTGGCAAAATGTATGCCATAAAAACACAAATTTGCAATATGCAGTGTGAGTGAATTAGACAGAGGACAATGACTGCTTATTAGAGACGTGTGACTCTGTGGCTTCCAGCAGGACACCTCAGACACAGAGGACGACAAGTCCGACTCGACAGACTCTGAGGACGAAGACGACGAGTCGTCCCCTTCCACAGACAGCGAAGAAGACGACGACGAGGAAGACGACGAGGTAAGGATATAGTCCCGAGCATAAAGTGAGGCCTAAAAACCTACACCAGGGAGCTTCGGTGTTCCGAATGTGGCTGCAGGTTTTTATTGCAACCAGTCAGGAGATCACACGTGATTTCTCTGTTCATCTTTGCCCTCGGTCATTATCAGCTCTGGCTCCTGCCGGGTTGGATTGAAAACCCTGAGCCACATCACGTCCTTTGCAGATAAGATTAATGATTTCCTCAGGTAAGATTAATGACCTGATGATTTGATATTAAATCAACTTTGCAATCGTTTAAAATGGCTGTTATGAAATCAGAATATGAGGCATGTTCAGAATCCGGATTGCTATAATATGTCCCTTAGGACCGCTTGCGTTTTGTGTAAACGTCGAAGGACTTTGTGTTTAATAACAATATTAATAAAGCATATAACATTTAAATATAAGCATTTCATAGTTTAATAATGATAGGGCTGGTTAAATGTTTCAAGTATTTATTGCTAGCTTTTCGTGTGAAAGGAGTCTAGTCGATGGCATAAACAAACAAATGACTGCAGTATGAAATGTATGTGTTTAGAGTAATGATGAGTAGGATGTTAGTTAACAAACTAGCAGCATTCGAAAATGTTGAGGAGCATTATTTCGTTTCTTGGGGGGGGGGGAGGGGAGATGTGGTACAGTTTTAGTTTATTATTTAGTTTGATGCTGGAACAAAATCGAAAATTAAGTTGGAGTGAAATTCACTTTCGAAAAATAGCCATTAGTCGATAATCATCCATTTTTACAGAACGATGAGGACGACGAAGACCAGTCAGACGGCTCGAGCAGCTCGACAGAGGACACCAGCGATTCCGATTCAGACTAACGATCCCGTCCTCTCCGTGGGAGGGGGCTGTGCAGGACACACCCCCATACAACATCCCTTCCTGCCAATAGGGGAGGGGCTGAGTAGCTGTGAGCACACAGCACGCACTAATGCGTCTGTCTCTCCTTAGTGAGGGACGTAGGACTCAGAAAAGTGACAGCTCTTCTCTCGCTCTTTCTCTCTCTCTATATATATATGTCCAATTTATGGGCTTAAAGTCAACTGGACAACCTCTTATTAACGAGCTGTTACTTGTGTGTTTATCAAAGCAATTTTTATTGCCTTTATATAGGTGTGTTATTGAAAATTGTGTTGCTCGTTCCCTTTTTTTTATTGTATTCTTTTCGAAACATTAACAGTGGTCTGAGGTGGACTTTGGGGGAGAAGGCCTTTTATAACAGAGGTATTGGAGCCTGGGTTTGTACACCTTAGTCAGTTCAGTGAAGCTCAGAGAGCTATATTAAGCTAGTCTGGTCTTGTTTGTTCATTTTTTTGGACAAATCCTCGAAAATAAATTGCACTTTTTCTTCTTTTATTCTGTAGCGTGATGATTTGTGCATATTATTCTCTTTCTTTCACAAGCTTTTTTGCTAAATGCGCCATACTTCATATAAGACTGTGTAATACTGTACTTTTTTTGATTATCGTTACCACAGCATGGAAACAGGGATATTTTGGGAAACATTGAGGGCCCCAGTTTGATCCATAGCCGAAGTTAATGTCAGTAGAGTTTAACGTGTTCTTTCATGTGTCTGTCTGGGGTTGTTTTTTTTTTGTTTTCTCCCAACTTCCAAAAACATGCCTGTAGGTTGAGGACTACATTAGAGTGACCTAGATGGTGTGGTTACATGATGTCCTGCAATATCTTGATGTTTCCCATCCAGGATGAATTCCAATCTTAGTTTCTGGATAATGACCCTGATATTGATTGTTTACTAAAGAAGGATAAAAGCTAATTTTACTGCAATTACATTCAGGTATGAACGTTTCGGTCAGTTTAATTGTATCGTGATAGTAATTAAAGCGGGGGTTAAGGGTTTTATGATTTTATCCAAAGGATTATTCTGTTTTAAATAATTGTAGTTGAAAGTGTTTCAGAATAACATTATACATAAGATATTATATTGCCTAATATTGTGGGTGTCTCTCTTGTGCCCATTAAAACAGTTCTGTCTAGTCGATGCATGTACTCCACAAGACCTCTAAAGATGTGCTGGCACCAGGTGGTTACCAAGTATCCTTCTGGTCCTGTCTGATTGCACTTGTTTGTCCAGCACATTCAACACGTTCGATCGGATTGAGATCTTTGCAAATTTGGGCAAGTCGACGTCTTGAACTCTCAGGGCTTTTATCCTTTTGAAAGAGGCCACGAATATTAGAGAATACCATTGACTAATAGGGAGTGTTTATGGTCTGCAGCAATGTTTTGGTAGATGCTATCTGTCAAAGTAACAAGGTTTCCCTGCACAACATTGTTTGGAGCATCACACTGTCTTTGCCAGGTTTGTATCCAGCCTTCAACAAGATAACGATGATTCATCGGTTATCCAATTCTAATGCTTACATTGTGGGAAGAGGACACATTTAATTTGTGTTCAAACATCTTTCTAACACTGAACGCGTTAACGTTTTCAGCATTTTGTACAATAGTTTTGGAATTTCACCACATGGGACTAGCACTGGGGTCCCATGACCCTGTCACCAGTTCATCAGTTGTCCTTCCTTGGACCACTTTTGGCATGTACTAACCACTGCATACCAGAAACACCCCAAAATACCTGCTGTTTTGGAGATACTTGGACCCAATCGTCAAACCAACAACAATCTTGTAAAAGTCTTTCACACCAATTCTTCTCTGTCCAACAAAACACCTTTGATAACGTTTTAATTGCATCCCACCAGTCAAAAACTCCCATTATAACAAGATGAATTGTATTCACTTCAGCTGTCAGTGGTTTTAAGGTTATGGTTCATATCAGGAGTATTTATATTATCATGAGCAAGGGGCAGTGGTTTTTTTTAACTCAAGTAAATGATTGGAAGGTTGCAATCCTAGTTGGAAACCCAACTGCATGAGCTTTGTGGATAAAAGCATAAAAGAACCGTCGCACTACCTAAATGGAGACTGTACATTATTTGAAACGTGTTTAGATCCAAAGTGATAAACATCTGAGACACGATAGTCCAAGATATTCAGTTCAGTCAACCACCAACTTTTATTGCCTTTTACATTTCAATCAAATAAATAAATAATGGTTCATTAGATCCTGGACTATATACACACCACCCTCTATAATCTATAAACGCTGTTCTGGAGATAATATAATGAGAAATGATGTTCTTCAGAAAGTGGTAGGTTAGACATTTTTCTGAACACTGCTAGTGACTCATCGGTTTGGACGTCAAGGGAAAGTTCATTCCACCACCTAGGTGCAAGAACCGAGGAGAGTCTTGCCTTCCTCGTACCCTGAGAAATGGAAGGACCAGCTGAGCAGAGCTAAAAGATCGAAGGGAGTGTGGTATAGTGTAAAGTGAATACGTTTTCGTTTGGTTTTTAAAGCAAAAGGGGGGCGGTCGTACCAATGGGGTGGTAAGGTTTCTGCATTCTGGATTAGTTGCAGAGGTTGTATGTTGCTCAGAAGCAGGTTCCAGTAGACCAGTCTCGAAATGAAACAAGCACCTAGTGAATAGAAATGGAGCAAACTTTCTGATGGTGTGGAGGAAAAATTGTTTCCAATGATCCATAGTTACTCCAAATGACCAGTGTGAGATCAGAAGATCCTGGTGTTTTGAGATTGTTCTCTCTGAAGACACTAAACTTGCTCTACATTTTTATACTGAAATGTCCACCGAGGGAGCTTCAACTTATTACAACTCAACTATTACCTACAACTGAGTCTAATAACCAGTTATGGATCTGCATGAAAACTTTTGTAGGACAATCTATAGCTGAGCTTCAATCACTGCTGTTCATCTCCAATTCCAAAATCCACATGCACTCTTTTAAACTAATACAAAACGATAAACAAACCACAAATCTCAATCTCCATCCAGACTCCTGTTATGTCTGAAATACGAACACCATGTCCAGGGGTTTATGTCCTGTCCACACACACACACACACACACACACACACACACTCACTTCTCAGCAGTTTGGTTTGCTGATCTAGCCCATGTTAAACTCCCCCCATTTCCCGGCCCACCTCTCAGGACCCACATGGCCGGCTTTTTCTTCTTCTTCTCCTTCTTCTCGCTTCCTGTCCAAGCGGATCTCCTCGCCAGCTCCAGATGGAGATGATCAATGCGAGCATTCCGGCTGTGTCAGGATCCTAAACCGCGACCTGTCCGTGTGGGATTTTTATACTTTTGTTTTAATGCTTTTTTTTATAAACAAGTGGTGCATGATGAAGTGAAGATGGTGGCGCTCGGAAAGTCGAGATTTTATCATGTATGCTTTGATTTCACGTTTATTTCTAAAGCCATACACACACAGGGGGTGAACCCGCGTTGGGCTCGGTGAGTTATACAGGCTGTTAGGCGTGGTTTTCTCCCCAGTGTGTGGAAAGTGTGGAAAGAGGAAAAAAAAATAATTTTACACAAAAGTTAATTGTGACTAATTGACTTTTTTTTTTTTTTTTTTTGCATTATTAACTTTCTTACTTTCTACACAACTCAAGATGGCATTCTATTGACCAGGATTTTTTTTTCTCTCTCTCTTTCCTTTTTTTTTTTGGGGTCCAGATTATGTTCAAATGATCCGATTTATATCTGATCCCAGACTGTTTTAGTCATGAGAGCCTCATCTTCACGTTTATCCAGCTTTTCTTCCAGAGACTCCTTATGGAGCCGGTGAGTTACTGTCTTAACATCTCTGAAGATAAGATCTGCACAACTTCACGACTTATTTATTTATAATAATAACAATAATTTATTATAATAAAGTGTTTGGCATCTTTTTGCACATTCAGATCTTATTGTGCATGTCATGTGACTGGTACTAGAAAGCGAAAAAAGTGCAAAAATCTTTTTTTTACTGTGTTAACCTTTAAATGTGTTATGTAAGAAACCGACCTGAATGCAATATCATGTGAATTTATTCATATATAATGTTTATACACATGTATAAACTATATAAGATATAATTTGCATGCAGCTGTTTACAAATACACATAAACAACACCTGGTTGCCACTTATTAATCAACAGAAGGGATAGTATTGTATTAATATTAATATTAATAATAATAATAATAATAATAATAATAATAATAAAAAAGTGTGTGTGTGTATGTATGTATGTATATATATATATATATAATTAAAACATACATACTACTGCTGATGTATGCTGGTTTGAAAGGCAGTGACCGCGGCGCATGCGCAGAGGGTTCCCCTTGTTTCCGGGGTGGGCGGGGCTCCCGCTCTGTGCATGCGCTCATGTCAGAGGGGGGGGGGGGGGTGAGAGAGAGAGAGAAAGAGAGAGACAGAGCAGAATGAATCCGCTACTCGGGCCACTGGAAATCCTGATCAGTCTATATATATTATAACCAGAGAGAGAGAGAGAGAGAGAGAGAGAGAGAGAGAGAGAGAGGAAAAAAAAGGAATGGGGGGATGTGTTTCTGATCGGGGGGATTTCTGATTAGGCTGGGGGGAAAAAAAAGGATAGAAAGCAGAAGAGGAGGGAAAAGAGAAAGGAGGTGGAAATTACACGCGGATCGACCCTCCCTGTGGACGGATTCACTCAGGCAGGGACAGAGGATAAAGCCGGGGTGGGGGGTATTTTTTGGGAGGGGGGTAAAAACGTCACTGCTCCAACCTTCTGTGTGTAACTGATGGTGCTGCATCTCTAAGAGATCCATTATCTATCTGTCTCTTCTTCCTCCTCCCCCTCCATCTTCATCACCATCTACCGCCCGATCGCGTTTTGCAAGGATGCCGGACCAGATCACGGTGTCCGAGTTCCTGTCGGAAACCACAGAGGATTACAACTCGCCGACCACCTCGAGCTTCACCACCCGCTTACAGAGCTGCAGGAACACGGTCAGCGTGCTGGAGGAGGTAAGGGGCCTCGATCATCTTCTGTACTGCTGATAGGAAACCTGGACTAGACCAGACTAAGGCCACCAATGCGGTAGGGGACACACTCATGAGGTCCGGTATAAGCCGAGGACCATCTAATCAAACACACACACACACACACACACACACACACACACACACGTCCATTCAGATTTTGAGTTGTCTCCAAAAAAAAAAAAAAAAGATCATAGGAGTGTCCTTTATGTCTTAATGCGCTATTAGATGCCAATCAGATGATCTCCTCCACTGGAGATAAGATCAGGATTATAACCAGCTGGATTGATTACTGGTTATTATTATTATTATTATTATTATTATTATTATTTTACCACCATGTTGTCCATGAGCTCATTCTTAGATGTTGCACCATGGATCCGAGCTTTGATGACGAGCCAGAGTGGTGTCTAGATTTCTATGCTTTACCGAGGTGTAATCATTTAATTTAATTAACGATCAACGTAGATGATCAGATCTTAGTGGTTAACACGCTCACCATGCGCATCTGTGGTTGTGGGTTCGAATCCCAGTTCAAAGAAATCTTGTAGAGCGATGTGGCGTTTTCAAATTGTCTGAAGTGTGTGAATGGGTGAGTGTGTGCTTGTGCTTTGTGATAGGTTGGCACTCTGTCCAGGGGTGTCCCCTATCTTGTGCCATGAATTCCCTGGGATATCCTTCAGGCTCCACGGTGACCCTGTGTAGGATAATGGAGTGGAGATAATAAATGGAGGGAATTAAAGGATCTTTGTGCCTGTAGGTTAACTGAATTGCTTGGATATCATTCACCCAGGAATCAAAGCAGAGATTCTGTACGTATGTACCACAAATTCGTGTGTGGAAATATAACATCAGGCTCGATATATATTTAACCATACAACTATGTTTGCTATAATACGACAAACCCCGATCCGATCAATTTAGTAGCCTCCGATCGATGCGTGATCAATATTGTTTTGGGTTCATTTGCAAACCATGGAAGTGTATACAGTTTGAACTCTGACCTATCAGAGTTAGTCACCTTGCTGGTGTATCAGTTCATACACTTGAATCATTAAATTACTTTATTTTGTTCCTTGATGTATATCATTTATACACTGACCAGTCATAACATAATGACCACCTGCCTATTATTGTGTTGGTCCCCCTTTTGCTGGCAAAACAGTCCTGACCAATCGAGCATTAACTTCTTAGCAATTTTAGCTACAGGAGCTTGTCTGTTGGATCGGACCAGCTTTCGCTCCTCGGCCGCCCATGACCCTGTTCACCACCGTTCCTTATTTGGACCACATTTTATAGATACTGACCACTGCAGACCAGGAACATCCCACAAGAGCTGCAGTTTTGAAGATGCCCTGACCCAGTCGTCTAGACGTCACAACGTAGTCCTTGACAAACTCACTGAAATCAGTACGCTTGCCCATTTTTCCTGCTTCCAACATGTCGACTTTGAGGAATTTTTTTTACATTGCTGCCTAATATATCCGCCCACTAACAGGTGCCAGGCTGAAGAGATAATCAGTGATATTCACTTCACCAGTCATAATGTTATGCCTGATCGGCATAGCTATCAGTCTGGTTCTTGGCTTGATTCATTTTTGATGCTGCTTTGTTAGTGGACGTGTCGATCCAAATCATTTCTGTGGTTCACTTGTAGAACAAATGTTTGAGTCCTGCTTTAGGCAAAAACCCCATTTTAGGCAGTTTTTTTTCTGAAAGTATAAAACTGATGTTCAAATGTAAATTGATTTTCAGTTCACTGGATGGCTGATGGTTGACGCTATTAAAGCAAGCGCAATAGATTAAACCATATCCGCCTCGGATCTATAATTATTCTCCAACCATAACCTTTTCCTAGAAGGTTTCATTGTTTAAATCAACACCAAATGACAGGGAGACAGGATTTTCAGGCCCAATCGTAGATCTTGGTTCATTTCGTGGTGTTTTTTGTTGCAAATGGAATTCTGCACTTTCTACACTGAGGGTGTGTTTGTGTGTGTTTATTTATTTATTTATTTTTAATTCATTGAGCTGGCATGGTCAGGTTAAGGTTTTCGGACACAACCTTGCGCACAAGTTTGCTTGTAATGAGATCTTCCTCTGTTCATTAGTGAATAACGGCAAATGCAGCGGAACGTAAATGAAGACAGATGGGCCAGTGGTTTCCGTGACCTAGTTGCCTGCATGTTATGTTTATTCATGAGCATGTGATTGGAAAGTGGCAGGAAGACTGGGGAAAACCAGTTTTTTTTTTTCTTTCTTTTCCATTTTAAGTTTCGTTATTTGTCTGTGATTACGTTATTGTGTAATTAACCGTTCTACATTTAAAAAAAATATATATTTCAGGTAATCGTTTGGTTGGTTTACTCAGTACAGCTTTCTGATATTAGAAAAGGAAGGATTAGACTCTGGAGTGACGCTTACACAGAAAGATATGTCGGTTTTCTCAGGAACTTCTCTGAGGAGTTGAGATTTGCGATGCTCTAAGAATAACTTGACGGCTTTTGTAACAGGAAGAGGTTTTTCCCCTGAGCAGTGATTCCAGAAGTGTGCAGGGAACAAGGCCGAGAAGAGATTAACCTACTTTCACATGGGTCAGTACACACCTGACCTGTAAGGACAAAATCTTTTATTTTTTCAGTTTCTTTTGTTTCATGTCTGTTCAGTGGATGGTGGACTTGTGGTGGACCTGGTGCCTGAGTGCCAGTGTGTCTGAATCGGCCTTTATTGCCCATTTCTGTGGTAATAATGTGGTAATATTGCTGTATTGCTTTACCTTTTAGTACAATAGAATAGAAAGCATAGCATTACGTTTGGTAATGTAATGCCAAGAAGCTGCTTATGTTCCAGAATGCAACAGTGAGGCAATGAAAATCGATGAAATATCACAAAAAACTGCTCTTCGCTAGGTAAAAGTTGGAAGGTAGCTCACCCTTGTTGATAGAACGATGTAGTTCGTGAGGAAAACATGTCTCAAAAGCTTATTGGGTGGCTCTTGGGTTCAAGCAGTTACAAACTGAACTACAAAATCGTTCGATTTGTTTGACGTAATCGAATTCGATTATCAGTCATGTCTGATATCCCTTTCAGACAATGATCGCTCGCTTTAAATGTGTAACATGGACCTAATTTCAGGCTAATCGTCACCAAATAGGTACTTTGGATTACTTTTATTTGTTCTACACAAGAAAGCGGCTCAGGGTATAATGATAGATGAGAACAAAATTCAAGTATTCGTGTCTTTATAAACCGTGTACTTTTAGCTCGTGCGAGGAAATGGAAACATTACTCGGAAAATAGGAAACGGTGTAATCGGTAGGAAACAGGTTGTTGTGACTACTTTGTTGTGAACAGGCTTGTTAGTGAGGGGTGAAGGAGGAAGGTTTTGTTGTCATTAATTATCGTTATTGTTCGTCTACGTTTTAATATCACTTGCCATCGATCTTAGAATCTACAGAGGAGGGTCGAGTCAATCCACGTTCCAAGTACCTTTTTATTATCTAATTGTACCGGATAACAACGTTAACTATGGACACGAAGCGATAGAGTTGCAGCGTCTGGCCAAGAGAAACGTAGCCAATTTAGTAATCGACTTTGTCCGCTTTCGTTGCATGGAATGGATTCTCCATTACGTACGTTTGTTTAAGTATATTTGGTTGTACTGCATATACCAGATGAGTGAGCAGCAAATTGCCCAAATATTAGACCTTGTATCAATGGCATTGTAATACACACTATACCTTCATTTTCAATACAAACAGTATAAACGATATCTCTGGTAATAGATGCACAAAATCTTTTGGGGCTCACTTGGATGACAAATGTATGGATGACAAACCCCTGGTAAGTACGAACTAGGGGTCATGTGCCAGAGATTCACATATCCTTTTTGTTTGATATTTACAGCCAGCATTCTTTTTCAGCGCTCCCATTCAGGGCCACCGTGAGCTAAACATAATATCTATTACAGTTTGTTGGAGAAACGAAACTCTCACAGCTCCATAATGGGTAAAAAAAAAAGGCAAAAAACCCCTACAAATATATAATTGTCAGTTTAACAAAACATATGAGAGGATAAAGATGTCTAGTGATTTGGATGGTGCTTCACCAGAAAGACTCATCCTCATCCTAGCAGTAATAATAAAGGAACAAGCTGGTCATATGACATCATCCTCAATCGTTTATTGCTGGAGATCACAGCAGTCTGTGTGTAAAAATCACTCCCTCGCTCACTAATTTACTATTTACTATTTGCTCCGGATTGTGGTTGTGACCTGCATTATGAACATTAACCTAGACAAATGAAAGCATGAAGGATATAGTAGGGTAGAAAGTAACATGCCACAACCATATTCCTGTTGCATTTAATGCGACCATTTCTGACCTACAGTTATATGGTTATTGAGCAATCCAAGTATCTATTTTGACAGGAAAACCTTTGCATTGTGGTACTTTGGATTAAGGTGGACTATGGGTAATATAGCAAATAATGTAATAATCCATGGAGAATTCGGACAACACTGCAGCAAATGTGAAAATATGTGGTTTAGCTGGAAAATTAAATCTAACTAAATACTGAACTTTGGCCTGTGAAGTCATGGGTTTCGGTGTGTCCACAGTAAACAAGTAGGTGGGACTGAGTGGGATTTTTTTTTTTTTGGGTTGTTAAAAGTAAGTAATAGTTGTCCCAGATATTTGCCTGCCTTTGCAGTTGCTTGGTGTGTATTTGGAAAACAAATATCAGATTTTTGTATTAAAGTAATGTTTTAACTGTTGGGTTTTTTTTGTGTTTGCAATGTTGATCCCTAAATAGTGTAAACTATATGGCAGAGGTGTAAACAGTACCTGAAAATAATCCTCGTGTGAAAGAATTGCTCCATTGCGAGTGAAACGTCATCTATTCCAATATGACTCGAGTATCCTGATTTGAACAGGAGTTGAGTATTTTACTCGTATTGAACACAGACTCGAAGACGCACTAGTCCTCAACACCAAGGCCAAAAAAGGTTGATTTGTGAGGTTTTATTTTCTAAAATCCGCTACTTTTTTCCCACGTTTTGAACCCCGCGGCCTAAACAACGAAGCGGGTAATTTATGGATTTTTTTCTGGGTTTTTCCCAGTTTCACAAACTTCAAGCCAAAAAACTGAGCGACATAACATTAGACCAATGAAATTTCCGAACGTAAATGAAAAAAACGCACCTCACCTGTGTTCTGAGCTGCACGGCATCGGGAGAAAAGATTCACAGATGATGATTTTTTAACGCACGACGATGCCAAAAGATAAACTTCCAAAAGTAGTAGTTGTGAAAGGAAGGAGGAAGACAGTGAACAATGACTTTCTTGGTCGGCTACTGTTTAGATACAAGCCGTTGTAGCGCGTTGAGTCTGGGTGAAGGGAGAGCTCGCTAACTACAGTTGCAACAGAAATCATATAAGCACAGACAGGTTTCCAAAACTCGTGCTTTTTTATTTTTCTTGGCAACAGCGTTACGGGTTAGTCAAAGAAACTAAAATAATAAGGACATATTCCTCGGCCTTGCACACATGCAGTAATACCGAAAAAAGGCTATTCCCAAAATGCCGCTCTGCTCTTAAAGGAGCCACAACATATTTCACCCGTTACACCGTGTAACAGACACTCTTTTTCGTTAAAGCCTGTGTAAAGTTCATAAGTTTCAATGTAGAAACTTATAGACAGACTGCAACTTATAGACAGGTGCGGCTTATTTATGTTCAAAATAAAAATCTTACGGTACTTTTACCAGGATGACAGCATGTTCTGTGGTAGAACCAACCCAATTAATGTAATTTCACCACCGTTTGTGGTTTAAGTCGTGATCAATTACATGCTGTGTTGTTGTATCAAGTACCTTAGTTCTGATGTTTGTACACACTGTACTGGTGCTCTCTCACAGGGCTTTATCAGTAGGTTTTCCATGCTGGTTTGGATGCTTAGTCACTCTGTAGAGGTTTTTAGTTCCATATGGTGGTGTTTGGTTTCTCCTGCCTGCAGGCGGTCAGGTCCTTATCCTCCTTAGCAGGTTGCTTTTCTTTTACTGGCAGGCAGGCAGGCAGGGAGACCACAATGACTCACCTGGTGTCTTGGATGAACAGTCAGAAGGTTAAAGCGTCTTTTTCAGCGGCCTACTTTGGAATTGTGTTGAATCAAAGTGTTCTAGCATGTAATATGATGGTATCTCGCAGAGCTGGTGAATGCTAGCTTCTGACTGATCGGAAGGGGCACCACTGACGGTAGTTTTGGATTACAAAATAATTATTATGCCACCACAACCCCCCTTCCTGCCAATGCAATTCTGTTGCCTTTTAATTTCTCTGTTTGTTAATGAAAAACAAAAAGTGATGTCATGTGGACCAAACGAACAAAAAACAAAACCAGGATACCCTGTGCTTGATGTTTAGTACCATGGACACAAGGCTGAATAATAATATTGGACCCATATCCTTCTCATCCAAGTTACAGTTGAAAAATCTGAATAAAATATGCGCATTTAAAAAGCCAAAGATGCACACCCTGAACAACGGCAACTACTGCAAGGCGGTTTTTAGATTCTAGAACATTTGATTGGTCAGAAAGTCTGATGTCATAGGGATCCTCGATCTTCATCGGTGGTAGAGACAGACTGTAAATATTGGTTGCATAAATTTTCGAAAGGTAAAGTGCGTCATTGTATTAGAACACAATAGCTTATACATAACCGTAAGGCTAACGCATTCATAACAAAGCCAGAGAATTTCCATTCGGACTTCGTGGGGACGCTCAAAATGGGTGGATATGCAGTTTCTTAGCAACATAACAGGCTGCATTTCTTTTTGTCTAATTAACAACAGAATGGCTGATTTATTGCTGTTTACATGGAAAATTAAAGGAAATGCGTAATAATTATAACGCGTTTTCTAATGAATTATTGCAGCAGTATAAGCGAGATAACGCTTCCAGGTAAGACAAGAAGAACGCAAATGTTTATAGTAAAAAGAATCCGCTTCGTGGCAGTAACGGTCTTCTCTTTGGCCACATGCCAACCATTTGTTGATATGTTTTCACCATTTTCTGTTGTGTGTTCTTTCCTACTTAATAGTCTATTGCCATATGTGCTTGCTTGTCCTGCACAACCTGTGGCAACAGCATGTGTGTGAGTATGTAAAACACATTTGCTTTTGGAATCATAGCATAATCACTTGAATGAGTCAGCCTTTCGGTGTCCCTTTCCAATTCTGCTCCCTCTCTCCTTCCTTTTCTGGCTGCTTGGCTATTGCTAACAGCAAAACAAGTGGGGACACACTGATCTGGTATGTACTATTGGTATTGGATCATTAATCGGCATGAAATGCATTCTGGCATCTTTGAGGACTTCATTGGATTTGTTGTACTTTTGCATTTGTGTTCGATTTTCACTTACGGAGAATAGATCTAGTAATTATGTGATGCCTTCCGTTCCATTGTAGCTAATCACACAGAAAAAGAACACAGCCCAAAAATCTATCATGTGTACGATTGGCACCAACTTCAGGGTCCCCAGTTCTGTCCTGAGCTCGGTATCAGTATCCTTGTTCTCGAAAAGCTCTAGGAAGTGGATTTCCTCAGGGTTTCCCAGTTGCCTTCTATCTACCAAACACAAGCCAATAAGTGAAATGGTGTGGATTGGATTTTCACAGGTATGATTGTATCAATGTGTGAGAGTGTGTGTGTGTGTGTGTGTCAGTGTTTGTGAGCATATTATGAGGGTGTATTTCCACCTCATGGCCAAAATTTCTGTCAAAGGCTTCACAAGACACCTGAACACACACACAGAAAAACCCTGACTGCCCTCTTCTGCATACCTGACCTCTATAAACGCCTTGATTGGCTGGAAAATTTCATTCCTCCACCTAGAGAGCTGTTATTTTTGCCTCTGTGGGATGTCTCCTATTTTATGACCAGTATTTCTGGCACAGGCTTTGGATCCACCACAACTCTGACCACAAGCCATTCGCTGATTAAATAAATACGACGCTGAAAATGTATAGATTTCAATGGGACTTGCGTTGTGATTGCAGTTTGGAACGCAGACTCCGGTCGATATCGTATGTTTGATGAACGTTGCACTTGCGTCATCCATCATTGCATTTACTTCAATGTTTAAAATTATTACAAATACTTCAATACTTGTGCCTGTCTCAAGATTTGTTGGATGCTACACCTGCCCATTTCTTCCTTTTCTGCTGGCATTGACCCCCATCTGTTCCGACCCCATTCTGTCCCTCTTTTTTTTTGTTGCCATCTCTTTCTGTCCTAATCCCCTTGTCTCGTGTGTGATAATAGTTTCCATGGCATTGCTCACATTCCCATTTCTCCAGTTTGAATACGAGGAACAGATGGCACTGTCTATGTATAGACAGCCTGCTGAAAACATTGCAGAGTAGAAGGGAGTCACCGTACTCCCCTTTTTTCTTTAGATTTTAGCTTTGGGAAAGCTGAATGAACTCCGGAGGAGCCTGCTGTTTTAATTTCCAACTAAGCGGCATTTTGCCATCTGTATTTTTCTTTTTTCAAAGTGCATGGTTTGCTAGAGTGCACTGGTAAGTGGAGGTCTTCTGAGTGCAGGCTGCCAGAGTTGATAATCCTCTGTCTGCAGAGCAACTGTGCGCATGGTGCCTCAGTGATATGGGCGCTGCCTAAATCTCTCATACAAGGACATGCTGAAATATTCTGCACTGCAGCAAAGCCTGTCATGGAAGCATTTTTTACTCAAATGTAGCAGATTATAGCTTTTCTAAATAGCTTGGATTCCACTCTTGTAGGTAGAACGGAGCTTCATAAAAGTTCATAAAAGACTTCAATGTCAAATCTATTCTGACTGACTTTTTGTTAGATGCACAGACTCCATTTGTCATCAGAGAAGCAACAGTTCATGTATAGTTCCTGGAGATGGTGATCCCTGATGCCCAGGAACAGATGTTTGCTCCATGCAGCTAGCTAGCGGATATTTCAGCAATGCATCGTCAGAGCAAGGACAGAGCTATTGAATGTTAATAGCTCTCTATGCCATTAAGTGCTAATAGAGTACACCATTAGCCGCTTTAAGTTGCATTATGATTGGGAATAGTAGCTGCTCATTAACGGAAAGCAATATGGGCCTGGCACTCACAACATGCTCTTGAGCTAATAGGCTTTTGAAAACATCACTCCTCATACTTTTTTTTTTTAGCACTACAGTCTTCTTTGAATGGATTGGAACACCAAGGTCACTCGTTTTGTTTTTGCTATGCAGTAAAGCATTTAGGTTTGAGATCAATTGATGAATGAGGCGATTGGATCAGATTTTCTGCTTCGATTTCCTGAAATTCACATTCGAAATGTGTTCAAATGTGTTAAATTCGAACATGACACTATTTGTTTAAATGGATAAACCAACATGAAGACCGGAGAGCTGCCTTCGGGTGAAGAGCAAGTCTTTTTTGAGTTGAGAAACGAGGGAAAATTGAGTTGAGTAGTTTACCTCTCGATTTTTCTAGTCCGGGTCGTTCTCTCTATCACATGACTCCCATAGACGCTATGCAGTACATTACATAGGAAATCGAATTGTTCATTTCATGACTCCTCCGGTCCGATTCGCTCTGACTTCCATATACGCTATGAAGGTGATTACAGAATTAAAGGAACAAAATGAACTAAATGACAATAAAATTTATGAAAAAAAAAACAACAGATTTGTTCATTTTGACAAGATTTAAAGATCTAATCCACTAAAATGACCCGATCTCTCCATCACTACTGTGCACTATGCAATAGAAAGAAGCCACTGGTGTTGGGAAAGTCAGCCAAGAAAAACAGCAGTTTATGATACAAAAAAAATAAGTCTTACTGGGGTCAGTCATCTTTTAGATTACTTAGGATATGCTCTTTACATTAGAAATCATGAATGGATACTTGTTCTATGCGATTGTTATTGCAGAAACTATTTGACGTCCTTCCAAATTACTACCTGAAACTGAAGAAATGGCTGACGAAGCTCTAAAGACATGCAAATGACAAATATTTGGAAGGTCACATTGCACACATGGCACCGACAGCTAGAGAAAGTCAGCATGGCCTCGAGTTCCTGTACTTGAAGGTGAAGGTGGATAATGCGAAAGATTTGTATTATACCCACACTAGATATAGCGCATTTGCCTTGCAACTCTGGGCTCGGGTTCCAAATCCTGGCGAGTTTGCATTAAGGGGTTTCCACTGGATACCCCCATTTCCTCCCCCCAGCCCAACATCATGCAGTAATGTGTGAATTAGCATTTCCAAAATGGCTGTAGTGTATGTGCACTTTGATTGTGCCCTCCACTGGGTTGGCACCTTGTCTAGAGTCTTGCTCCAGGACTTGTTTTGGATAAAGGGATGATAACACTTGACATCTATTGGATTACATGCACCCTGAGCATTTCCTGAAAATACGAAGGATTTTTATATATAACGGTTTGTGAGTGCAATCTGGAAGAAGCTTAGCGTTTCCAGAATTCATCGTTTTGTTTAGCTCTTGGATCACATACATTACTATTCTTTTCTATTCCAGCTGTGATAAATCTCTCTGGTGACTCTTTTTTTATGACAGATCTGATCTCCAGCTATTGATTTGTATCCAATTTGGAAATCGGTGGATTTTGGAGAGCATGTGTCTAAATTATAGAGCGATTTGGATGCTAAAATAAAAAAATTAAAAACATACCACTCTACTCGATTCCCATAGCCGTAAATCATCGATTGTATAAAAACCAGACTATTCTTTGCTTGCTTGTATATAGTGTTGTCATCTGCAATCTTCTTCTAGCTATTTTTAACCTTTTCTCTCTCTCTCTCTCTTTTTTTTCTCAGAATGTTGGAGACATCTGTGTGCAATAGCTAGAAAAATAACACAATCTTAGTTGACGTTAAACAAACCAGTAGAGCAGAGCAGGAATATCTATTGCATCAGCGCTTTAAAAAATAATAGAAAATCCCTCATAGACAGATGTGTGTGGTATTATTTATCATTTGTGGAAAGAGACTGTTAAACAGATGTAAGCCTTTTTTTTTTTTTTTTCCCCTTCTTCAAATGTTAATTTCTCTAGTGTCCACATCAACCCGACGTTTTTTTTTTCCTTCTGACTCTCTGATGATCAATTTTTGTCTGATTGCTGCATCACTGCCCCGTAAGCGTTCAGCCTGTACGGTCCCAGTGGGGTTTTGCTGCTCCTTTGTCAGCACAATAATAGCACACAGAGTAGCATTGAGCTGTGACTGAAGTGTGTGTTTGGTGCATGCTTGTCATTCAAGAGCTGTCACGGCCTGGCTCGTTTGTGTGTCTTGGTCTATACTCTGTTGTTATTATTACTCTAATATTTACAATATGTCTAGTAAAATTTGTTTAAAATAGTCAATTCAATGATTTCATATATTCAATGATTCTAAATATTGTCTTATTTGCTGTGGACACCAAGGAACAAAATATATATTTAGTTTTTATTGGAAATATTGGGTGCAGTGTTGTGCTCGTTACTAAGAAATAGGAACTAGTTACAGTTACTTGTTACTTTGTTCAAAAAGTAACTGTTACTTTGTTGATTACTTACACCAAAAAGTAATGCGTTACTGTTAAAAGTAACTTTTTAGTTACTTTTTTTTTAAAGAACCTTCTTTAATGTTCCCATTAATGCCCTTTTATGTGTTATGGTCTACACAAACACAAAACTGACTTAAACACAAAGTAATTTTTAAACACTATTTTATTGAAGTCAGACCAACACAAACTGAATATATCACACGATTTCTGAAATAAATAACAAAACAAGCTGAATAATATATTCACAATCAAAAACTAAAGTGGCTTCTGCTGTTGTGTTGAGCTCCTAAAAATGATCCTTTCACAGCTGAAGTAGGAAAACTATCCACAATGTAGAACAGAACACCGGGTTCGCTTCTAGCTTCGTCGAGGCATGGAGTTACATTATTTAAAAAGTAACGCGTTACATTATTAGTTACTGTCGAAAGTAACTACGTTACAGTAACGCGTTACTGCCCAACACTGATTGGGTGTTTTGTATTCTTTAATATAGCTCTCTATAAGATTTCTGTGTGTATCTCATTTCACATTCATTACCCATTCGCTCTTATAATACCCGTCACTCTTCTGGGAAGACGTTGCACTAAAGTTTGGAGTGTGCTTGTGGAGATTTGTGTTCATGAGCGTCAAGGACGTTAGTAAAGTCAGGCACTGATGTAGGTTAAGAAGGTCTGGGATGCATTCAGTGATCTAATTCATCTCAAAGTGGCTCGGTTGAGGTCAGAGCTCTATAGCAGCCTGCACGCCAATCCATGTAAACCATATCTTTATACGGGTAGTTTTGTGCACAGGGCCATTGTCTTGCTCAAACAGGTTTGGGTCTCTTATTTCAAGTGAAGGGGAAAATTCTATTCTTCAGCATTCGAAGGCATTCAATACAATTGAGCGACTCTAAATTAGGGGTAATGGTTTGTGGAGGAACCACATATGGCATAATGTACTTTTACATAATGTATATTTACCTATTTGTTTGGAAAGAGCTCGATCACAGGATGCTACAGTATGACGAACACTCATGACCACACCGGTTTAAGTGCCTTATTAATGGCCACCGTGGTGCCAAAAAAGGTGTGTATGTGTGTTAAGCATGTTGACTCGTTCTCACCTTATTGTCATGTCGGCGGCACCGAGTGCTGTCCTGCCAGGCTGGCATGTGCTGCATCGCATGTTTTTCACCTCGATGCCTGATGCTTTATCTGATGCTAGTAAACTGCTCGTATGGAGCCTGACAGTCAGGGAGATTAAATAATATCACTGTGGGTAGTAAACTGGGACACGCCAAATGGGATGTTCCTTTCATTTTGAGCCTTTAGTTAGAAGTAGGAAATCTGTTATAGTGAAAACGCATTATCTGTCCACCGATCGGGATTTACACTATGATCTTCATAATTAGGGATTTCCGTAGAGACCGAGCGTATTCCGGGAACAGGTATAAAGCAGGAATAATACACACCTTTTGGGATGCCAAGCCATTCTAAAGAACCACTAGTGGCATGACTTTGGGAAGTGTGAGAAAACCTGAAGAAACCCATAGATACCTATAGACCCTTACTTGGTTTTATGATCAAACTGTGGACCCAGGAAATATGAGGTGACGGTGTTTCCCACTCCGATTGGAAGGTTGCGAGTTCAAATCCCAGCACCACCAATCCGAACTGCTGGGCTCTTGAGCAAGGCTCTTAATCCTTAGCTGCACAGTTTTTATAAATAATATGTCACTCTGGATTGAAGTGTCTGCTAGCTACAGTTAAATGTAAATCTACATCTTCATTCTTGAAGAAACTAGTAACTCGTGAATAACGTACCAGTCTGTGTGCTAAAGAAGAGACCTGATATTGTTTCGCGTTCTAAACTTGTATATGCGATCCCATGCTTCAGGGACTTGCTGGTTATGTAATTGACGGTTTCTCAGGAAAAGGCTGAGGACTGACGAGCATTCCTTTGGGACACATTTCCTGTGGAATCTTAAGTGCCGCGGCTCGTCCTGTCTCCGCCCTTGTCTGAACTTGCCGTCTTCGGGACACTGCTCGGTTAAAAATACAGGTTACTCAGGAGAATACAAAGCCCTTCTCCTGAATCTAGTCGTGCTCATTTGAGTGTGTCTTCACAGAAAGTGTGTCTGTGCACATGGCTGGATATGCTGTTTGAGGGTTAGTCATTCACATCATGTGAAATGAGCTAATCTGTTTATGTTCGAAACTAACACTGTGAGAGTGGTAAAATTGACCTACTTATTTCTCGTGCCGGGTTTTTTTTTCTTTTTCTCCGTGTTGAGGGTTGGACCGGAGAATGAGTAAAGAATGCTGTGCTGAGGTCATATGGTCCACATCTGGCTCATTGTTGATATTTGGTTTTCTGACCAATTGAAGTTTTATAAAGGAAGGTAAACAGTCAGGGTAGTATCGGTGTGAAACAATGGCCTTATCCGTATCTCGATTTGAATTGAAATCCAAAGTAAGAATGGCCCGAATGCAGAATATATCAATCTTAAAGTTAATGCTAAGTTCTACGTTCTTGAAAAATCGAAGAAAATGCTGGCACTATCAGCATAGTGGTGTGTACATCATCCCACTACATAATGCTTAATATTTGCCTGTAAGATTTATTTGTTGTATTTCCATAAATATTTAGAAGCCACCATGATCCTGACCAGGCAGTTACTAAGGATGATGTAAATCGTCCATGAAACTGGCTTTTATTTGTCCTGTGAGTTTTCTATTGGACATTTTGTCATTTAAAATTTAAAGCAAAACTTCCCAGCAGGGAATCCCAGTTTTGATGGAAACCATGCATTCTATTCATATCTATAACTGTATGCGTTTTTTCTTTTAGAGTTGAGATGGTTTTTCCTGATTTAGCTATTTGTTTATTTAAGCATGTGTTAAGGGAAACGTACGTCTTTCAGCCGGAATGTTTTTCACAGGTATGCACTGGCTTTCCTCAACTTCCTGGGGAATCCCATCTGACTCTGTGTGTGTATGTGTGCAAGTGTATGGTTTCTGATTTAAGCTTTAGCGCTGGTCATAAAATCTTTAGGACTGAAGAAGTACCGAACGTTCTGGGCTGAGAATCAGAACAACCGTTACCATGAATACATAAACACACAGTCATTAAAACAACAAACCGCTCTATTTGTATCCGAAACCCTGGATGTTGCTCATATTGGGCCTTGCAAATGCTTTGGCATGTTTTAGCACTGTTGATTCTGAAAAGGGCTCTGGAGTTCAGCCGGAGTTGCGCGATGATATTCTCAGTTGTGATGAGTTTGTTGTCAGTGTTAGAAAAACATGCCGCTTTCTCCCTTCTTGGCATATTGGGGAAGGTGGTGGTACTGGAGAAGCGGTTCCTCAGTTCAGACTCACAACAGCCAATAAACTCTGGCCTCAGCACTTTTCCTGGAATTAAACGCTCCACTTTCCACACATGACAATTAAAGTGTGCCATTCTTTTTTTGGAGAGAGAGGGAGAGGGTATCATGTTTCATCTGGTGGCTGGCCGTTGAAGTTCTCCGCTGACCTACATCTACGGCAATGAGTGTGCAAGTCTTACTCAAGCCTTTCTAATAAAAACCCTTAATGGCAGAGGGTCCTTTAAAAGTAAATGTGGATGGTGGTTAGCTTCGCAAAAGAGGAAATTAAAAAATGTATTCCCATATGTTTTACATTTTACATTTAGAAAATGTCCCAGCTTTTGGAATTGACCCAAAATAAGAACATCTAGATTACAATTTGGCTTGCAATAAATTAAACACAAGTAGGCCTAACTATTGTACCAAATTATGATATTAGCACTGACAATTGTCGTGCATCCAACGGTGATTGATTTCATCGCCTTATTTTTTGTATCCTAACAGTAAATGCAATTGTTTTTCAGTCCAAATCTAGTCACAAAATGCTTCGTGTATACTACAGATGTGTTTATACCATTATTTAAATTACCCCAAGTCTGAAAGAGAGATAAATAAAGAATGCAATAATTTGCAAATCTCATAAGCCCATATTGTATATTTTAACATTTGATGGCCACAACATGTCTCCAAAAATATGGAGACAGTGCCATGTCTACTACTTTCCATATTTCCAACATTTCAGGGAACTGAGCAGACCAGTTATCCCATTCAATCAATATTCTAGCAGCTCAACAGTCCTGGGTTTTCTTTGTCATATTTTTCATTTTCATCATGTGCCCAATGATTTCAATTGGTGGAAGGTCTGGACTGCAGGTGGGCCAATTTAGCCCTCTGACTCTTCTACCATGAAGCCATGCTGTTGTAATAGAGGCAGTTTGCCGTTTAGCATTGTCTTGTTGAACCAACTGGATAGAAGCAAATGCTGCTTTAAAAACCTTTTTAACCTCCCTTTTCCCTTGCACACTGAGATCTCTCCAAATTCTTTAAAAATGTTATCAATATTGCTTACTGTACATGAGGAGATATTTATAGTCTTTACAATCTGAAGTCGAGGAACATTATTCTGAAATTGTTCAGCCATGTGACTGACGTGTTGCCAATGGACCTAAACTAATTTTGACACGTTTGTTTATTTTCTAACAGGTATCTAATAAAGCATTGAGTAATTCATAGATTTATAGCAAAAATGCTTCAAATGAATGATTATACGACTATACAAAATCATAATAACAAACAAAACAGATACATAATTGAAAAAAATGGAACAATTCTTTAGTTTTTTGGTTCTTTTTTCAGACAGGCATGTTCGGAGTTTCATTTTCAGACAAGAATGTTCATTTCCATCACATTTTCTTTGTCAGGATGGTGATGCTACTTTTCCACCCGATCACTACCAATAGGATAATTCTGCATGACTTGGTTGTTCAGACCAGTCACATGATAGTTGCGGCTATAAATTTCACAGGAACTATGATCAAAACCAAATAGAACATACACTATAACTTTCTTTTGGCTTCTCCCATCAGGGGTCGCCACAGCAGATCATCCGCATGTTTGATTTAGCATGTTTTTACGCTGGATGCCCTTCTTAACGCAACCCTCCCTATTTATCCGGGCTTGGGACCGGCACTGAGAGTGGCTGGGGTTGGTTCCCTGACCGGGGATCGAACCCAGGCTGCAGCGGTGAGAGCATAAACTACATGGACAAAACAATTGTTGACACCTGATCGTAAGATTTGTGTGTCCTTTTTGAACATCTCATTCTCCATTTACTGTTGTAATCTATAATAACTCTTCTGAGAAGATGTTCCACTAGATTTTGGAGTATATTTGTGGAGATCTGTGCTCATTCAGCAACAAGAGTGTTAGTAAATTAGGTACTGATGTAGGGTGAGGAAGCCTGGGGTACAGTCAGCATTCAAACTCATCCCAAAGTTAATCAGGAGGGTTGAGGTCAGAGCTTTATAGCAGGCCACTCAAGATCTTCCACTTCAAACAATTTTAAGGATATCGTCATAGAGCTCACTGTGTACAGGGGCATTGTTATCCTGAAACAAGTCTTGTAGTTCAAGTGAAGGGAATCCTCCAACTTTGTGGTAACTGTTTCGTAAGGGACCTCATATGTCTGGAAAAGTCTGGTGTTCCAATACTTTTCCCCCAAGTGTATTTTTGACTATATGTTGAAGGGTATAAATGTCTTAGCAAAGAGCATTTATCTAATATTTAGCATCCAGTAGCCTCAGTATGCTCTAGCAACCAACAAAGGTTCCAAGGTCATGAATCCCATCGTTTTTGCTTCAGTAATGTTCCTTGTTAATTGTTTTGGTTGTTTTAAATTATGTAGCTATGGGTTGTTGGTCATGCCATGTTCTGTCAAATCCATAGTAGCATCCTTGGGTGTTCATGCATTATTTGACCACATGTTTGTGAACACCTGAACATAAATCTAATATAATAGACTTCCTGAAACTGTTGCCACCAATTTGAAAAGTGCACAAATCTAGAACGCCATTTGCTATGGCGTGACAGTTTTCCCTTTGCTGAAACGAAGAGGTCAAAACCAGTTCTAGCATGACGGGGTTACTTAAAAAAACAAAAACAAACAAGCACCAGGAAGACAAGGTTTGCAAAGGATGGAGTGCGCAGAGCTCCAATCTCAACCCTACTTAACATCTTTTACGATAAGCTGCCGAACCGACATCCCAGACCCCCCTCACACAATAGCAGTAAGTAATGGTCTTGTGGCTGGAAGACCACAAATCCCCATAGCCACATTACATACTCCAAGCTTTACTAGAAAATCTTCTCAGATATTAGAACAGCAAAATATTGGAACCATTTTGAAGTGTCATTTTTCAGCATACACGTATTGGTACGACCTTCAGGTGTTAGCATCCCATTGGCCAAGAAGTTAGGGTTAATAGATTAGTAGTAGTAAGTTTAAAAAAAAAAAAAAAAAAAAACATCCCCCACTTCCATATGGTGGGCATTATATTTTTTTACTATGACCATTTAAAGTTTTTCCTGGCTTTTTCGTTTCCAGTGTGCCACAAATAAATAAACATTACTGCATGTTTGCACCATCCATAACTGTTTATCTTTGCACTACTGTATATTCCACCCATATTTATTCTGTATATACTGTATCATACATTCCTACTTAACTAGATCATGTCATTTCTTTGCACAGTTATACTGCATATTACTGTATAAATCCTTATTTATATATACCATATTAATACCTTCTGCACCTTCTGTATATAAATCACTCTCATCCATGTACATATGGAACCCATACCCTTATTTATCATACTGCTCTTTATTTGTAAATTGGTAACTTATGCACTTTTGGTTCTGCATTTCCTTGGCTCTGTACATGTGCCTTGCACAATGACACTAAAGTTGAATCTAATCTAATCTAATAAACGTCTCTACAGAGCTTTTGGATGGTCTTAATTTACACTTTACCATTAAAAAACAATAATTTCAGTTAAAAGTTGAGTTCGAGGACACCCGTGCGCCCTTCGATTGGCGTGCTGCGTGCGGGTAGCTTTAGAGAAGGTTTTGTGGCTTGGTTCTTTCAGCAGTTCCTCGGTGTAGAAAATGACCTCATGCTCTTATGAAGCTAATGAATGGAACCTTACATATGTTTTCAATGGAGGGCACAGCCGGTACGCTCCTCCTCCTCACGCCGAGCACAGCTTTGTGCATGTTAGGTTATGTTTCTGCTGCTTATGATATAAAAATGTTCATGTGCGAAACTGTATTGTATATGACTGGAATAAAAACGAACAACAAAAAGCCTGCATTTCGAAACACCTGCAGCCGCAGAGATGAACTCGTGCTTTCTGTTAAAACATTTACAACACACAATCCTGACTTGCTTATAAGATGTTTATAAACACTTATGAAAGAAACCACAGTTTAAACAAAAAAGAGAAAAGTCTTATTGAGATTTGTAGAGAATTTGTGATGTTGGCATGACGACTGTAGTAGTGTGAGCATTTAATGAGATAAAGCGTGACAGCATTCTGGGACTTGGTCCTGATTACTGTCACTCAGATGCTGATTAGCTGGATGGTGAGGACACCTGCTAGGACACTCTCACTTATTTGCTCCTCGATGGCTTCTCATTACTCCGATCCCCTCATCCGAATTCGCCGCGCCTCACAGAAACTAGTCAGGAGCACGATACTGTGCTAATGTACATGGTTTTATGCTAGCGAGATACCCTCTGTTCTCCATGCTGTGAATGTGCACACTTATTTTCGAAACTCCTCAGTCAAAAAGGGATTCATCCTCTCAGGAGGAAGTCAATAAAATTATGGCCACTGATTATATTTTACTCAAATATCTGAAACACAGATGCGTTTTTCAGTCCAAATGTTTTTGTCATTTTATGGACAAAACCATATCCTACCATTCAAACGGATAAGAGTTTGGTCTTGAATGACTGTCAAGAACTTCCTGAGCACAACGCTGAGATAGCTAACGGCGGACAAACTTAATCGAAAGAACTTTGGATACACTTGAGGTTATGTTTTCTATATTCTATTGCAAATAGCATATATAGGAATTACATTTTTGTGGTGGCATTAGAAAATTGTTTAGGTGCTCAATTTGAGATAGCCGGGTGGGACGAGGTATTGTCGAGGCCATGTTTCTGCATCTCTTTCTTGGTTAGACTGAGTGCCTTGGTCCTCTAGTGTTCTGTTCTGCTTGTTTTTAGCTTTTAGAATGAACACAGTTGGACAAAGCTTGTAACAATACCAAACTCCTGCTAGCAATAAAGGTGTAATTAAAATACTATAGTGACACTGACACTGTTTGAGTTACACTCTATAAATTCACGAAGCTCTTTGAAAATGGGAGACGGGTTAAGAAAAGCTAAGCTTTGTAATGGAATGAATGCTTCAATAAGAGGGCAGAAACTGACAGAACTTTAGTCATGCTACTGTTCTGAGATGAATGCACTGTTGAGAGTTTGTCTATTATGCAGTGTTGGTTACATTATATGGATAGAAAGTACTGGGACCCCTGACTTTTCCAGCTATATGTGTTTCTTACCCAAGCTGTTTCCACAAGTTGGAGGCACTCGATTATATAGGATGTCTTTGGATGTGCTAGCATAAAATTTTCTCTTCAGTTCAACTGGGACACCCAAACCTGTTCCAGCTTGACAATGTTTCTGGGCACAATAACATGGTTGAAGTGGAAAATCTTGAGTAGCCTTCTATTGAACGCAGATTGCACCCCAGACCTCCTCACCCTACATCAGTACCTGGCTTTAGTAATACCCTTGAGCATGTTGAGGAACATCTTCCCAGAAGAGTGGAGGTTAATCCAATGGGAATTAAATGTGGAATTGGATGTGCACTATATTTTTGTTTAAATCTAGCAGATTTTGAAGAAGGCAACTATTTTATTGAAGCCGAATGTCTGTTTGGGGTCCCCAACAGCAGCCCCAGCACTACAGTCTGACAGACAGCTGGCAAATATCCAGGAACCAGTAAATGTTTTGAAAAAAGCCAACATGGCTCTAATAACTTTGTTTTAGGACGTCCTCAGGGGCTCAACCACCTCCCATTGTTACTTGGCCCTGCATTTATTCTCTTACTTCAGCTGCTCACCTCAATTTATTTGACCACCTTGTGTTCTTAATGTTGCGATATGCAATGTCTCTGGAGTTTTCTAAAGGATGTAAGAGGAAAAACTAAGTGATATATATAATGTCTTGTCTGAGCATGGTGCGAGGGGGTAAGAGTTCACAGCAGAACAAGTTACAGCATAGTACACTATCACTAGTTCACAACTCTGCAACTACATCCTGCCTTCTCACCCGTTTGCGTGCTTTGTCGCTGTCCCCCCCTTGGTTGTGTCTCTTCACAGGAAGTGGTATATTGAGACTGAACGTAAGATGTAAACACACAGCAGGTCCGAGCACCGCTGGACTAACTGCTACACACATGCGTGTGAGGCCCATGCTTGATGATGAGCTGCTTCCAGTCTTCACAGTGCTTCCCAACTTCCGTCTTAATTCCACTATGGTTATTTATTACTCCTGTGTCATTTTCATGGTACATTTCAGGATATAATTGGCTGATCTATGTAGAGTGAACTTCGGCCTCATTAGAGATCCATCTAAGACAAAGGTTGGGGGGAAATTTCAAAACGCACATTGTTGCAAGGTTTTGTCTCAGAGGTGGGGGAATTTGGCTCGTGAGTTATTCTGAAAATCTCCGATGACGGAGAAAAAGTTACAAGTTTCACACTCGCGCATTTGTGTGGTTTAGAGTTTCAGCGATTCCACGGTTATCATCGCATGTAAATGTGAAAGAGGGAACTCAAAAAAGGACCTACAGTATTTTTATTTCACTGATTTGCAGTACGATACCTGTGACCCTGTGCGTTACCATAATGCAGAGTTTGTGCTCAACTCATAAGTAGCTAAACATAAAGAAGATAAACATTTCTCATTACAATCATTCAGTCAAAAATCAGGTGGTGTTGCAAATTTATTTCTTCAATTTAATATAATTTTATTACATTTTTTAACTAGAGTGGATAACTCCGATCAGTTTTGATTCCTGGTTGTCTTTAATCACTTGAAGTTGTATAAACGGCTGCTGGGGGGACATGTTGACCGCTGCTGCTGTTTGTTCCTAATGAGCAGCATTACTTAAAGAATAAAAAAAAGAATAAAAGAACAGTGAATTTCTCAGTCAGCGTTCCAATTCATCAGGCCACTCAAGATCTTCCACTCTAACCCATGCAAACCATATACAGTGGTACCCCGGAACTTACGGGGGTTACGTTTTAAGAACGCGCCCCCGCAGCCCCTATGGTACCTTAGTGAATTCATAAGTTAGTTGGTTTCCCCATTGATGCAGACTCAAGAAAATGTGAACTAACGGACGTTAATGCTTTATTTATCACTCAAAAAATGATTAATACAATAATTGTATTATATTGTATAATAATAAAATGTCATTCCTTACGTTCCTGAACATTCGGTCCCGCTGTGTATTCCCACAAATTTTAGGATAATCCACAACTTGCTGTTTGTTAGGTTTCAAAACGAGAACCCGTGAATTTTCCGAGCCACGATTTCTGAATCGCGAATTATCAGGGGTGTTCATGTTTAATGCCGGCTCTAGTAGTTCAAGTAATAGGGAAAATTGAATGCTACTGCATCCCGAAGACATCCTATACAATTGTATGCCTCAGACTTTGTGGTACCAGTTTGAGGAAGAGCCACAAATGGCTGAAAAAAAGGTGTCTGATCATTTTTCCCCACATAGTGTATCTGAACACAATAAGTGTGGTGAAGTGGCCAGTTGTTTTTACATCCCCAAGGTTTCAAGTGTCCTTCTGAAGGACTTGCAATGTCCTTTTATGAACTCTTATGAATATTCTAACTCGGGCGATTGTCTCGGCCATGCAAGGTCTTCTTGAGTCGGTTTGCTTGGGGCTGTTGTCTTGTTTTAATTTCTTTCTTCACTGCAGATTCTCGAACACTCGTTTCATCTGACCACATTATATAGAACTAAACAGTTCTGATTTGTGCAACGGGTTTTAGATGCACATCGCTATCCTTCTCATTTTTTTATTTGGGGTACAGAAATGATTGCTGTGCAGTTCATTGTTTATTATTCTCTGTATAACCGAGTGTAAAGTAACTGTGTTTGCTGTTGTTCCTGTTATTATTGCTTTCAGGTCATCCTACGTCTGAGACTGGTGCTGTAAGGTCTTATGTGGTTTATTTGTCGATTAGATGTGGTTTTCTTAAACCATTTGTACTGATCGGGATGTTGAAGGTCTCTGCTAAGGAGTTTTGTGGGTGTTAATCTGTTTGTATGGTGTTTAATAATGTTAAGAGGTTTAGGCTGCTCCTTCACCTTCACCATGATTGCTACTTGTGTGAAATCTTTACAACCAGTAGAACGTTTAGAACTTTGACAAGGAGACCATGTGCAAGTTCGACGGTCATAACGGGTTTGTGTAACGTTATGCCTGACTTAACTCACACCCCTTGTGGCTGAATGAGCACAAATCTCCACCATTAAAGCTTTCTTTTGACTTCTCCCATTACGGGTTGCCACAGCGGATGATCCGCATGTTTGATTTAGCACGTGTTTTTACGCTGGATGCCCTTCCTAACGCAACCCTCCCCATTTATCTGGGCTTGGGACCGGCACTAAGAGTGCACTGGCTTGTGCAAACCTTATGGCTGGGGTTGGTTCCCTGACCGTGGATTGAACCCTCAAATCTCCACAATTAACACTCAAAAATCTAGTGGAAATGGGGAGTAAATGTGATTTTTGATTTTTCAAAATTAGTTATGAATCATATTGTACTGTTAAACTTTTTTACATCGTGTTTATATTTTTATATTCGGATTTGAACAGATTTTTTTATACACGGATTAAAGAAATTTGGGTGCAGAAAGGTTAAAATTTCAAATTTCACTTTATGAACAAGACCCTGTGTAGATTTAGTCTGAATTATTGACTGTTGCTAAGCAACTGTGTGCCCTGACTGCATCACTGCTATGCCAAGTTCAGTATTGCATACATTTACTCGCATTAGGAGTTTGGTGGGAATTTTTCTTCCCATTCCCCATTGAAATTTCTGTCCCTCCTTTACTCGTTTAGTCTGTAATAAGATCTGTGTTTTCATTTTCTCCAGTCTTCGCAGCGTTGGAGGTCTAATGGAAACTGTAGCTAATACAGAAGCCTTTGCACATTTTAGAGTTTTTGCCATGTTGTCTATTCCACCTATCTGGGCCAAAAAAGCTTTCCAGCACAGGCGTCTTGCCCTGTTTCTATGGTTACAGTGAAAGACGGAATCCCTTGTGCTTTCCTGAATGAACGAACAGTTACCCAGTTGTCTCTGCATGCCGTCTGGAAAAACAATTAAGATTTAAGATCTATACTGATGCAATTCAAACAAATGGCATTAAACTTTTCTTCTGCTCTTCTTTTCTTTGTCGCTCTCGGCAGGCGCTGGATCAGGACCGAACGGCGCTACAGAAGGTGAAGAAGTCAGTCAAAGCAATTTATAACTCTGGGCAAGGTAAGAGCCACACCTCAGTCTCTGTCTATACAGCAGGCTCTAAAATAGAGTTCGTGAGCAAGTCCTCTTGCATTTGTCATGCATATAAACTCATCAGACAATCAAAACCAGACAGATTCAGGGGGGGTAATTACCTGATCTGATCAACCTTGATTTCTGCTGGTGGAGTCAATATTTGGCATCAACAGCATGACTTCACACAATCAACATGCCTCGAGTCAACAATTCAGGCTGGTGCTGGTGGTGTAGTGTTGCATGGAAATAATTTTTAACACGTTTTCCCCCATAATACCAACTAAGCACTATTCAAATGCAAGATCATGTGCCTCCTTTTATAAATGTAATGAACTCATCTTACAGTGACTTTCCCACACGATAATGAACCATGAACATGATATTAAATTCAGTGTACTTCAGAGGCAGAGCTGAAACAGCGGGTTTGAACAATTACGCACTTCTAACACTGTACGTGATGCATGCATGTGACGTGGAGCAAAATCTCGAAGGATTTTTGTTTCCATAATCTTAAAGCATCCATGGCATTCAAATTTGTTTTTAAAAAATAAAGCCTGTTTTTAGAGCAAAGTAGGGGGGGTCCAGTCATGTATTCATTACTATGTACCTTAAAAAAATAAAAAAATAATTAGGCAGGGATTGTATATAGTTATAGAATCAAGCATGTTTATACTTTTTGTATAAATCCATGACAAAATCAGCTGGTCATACGAATATATTCATACAAATAGTTCTCTATCAGCTGAAATGGATTTGTTGCAGGTTTTTTACTTTCCAAACGACGAATCAAGTAAAACAAGGTTTGCTGTCATAAAACTAATTCCATTAATAGCACGCCCAGGCGTCCCATCCAACCACTTATACAACACTGCAAATTGCCATCGAGTCATATAATTATAAAAACTAACTCTCAAAGACTTTCCAGCTTTGACTCTTACAAAACAGTGAGGAAACGTCCTTAATCAAATGCTCAGATTTGAGAGCAGTGAGTTCACATATTCTATTGGAAATAATTATTTAAAAAAGTAACAACCAAATTGACTGCACACAGATATTTTTAAAGAGCATATCTTTTATTCAAATGAGTGCGGCGAGAATTAAAATGCATTAGTCAGCGCAAACACTCAGCACGGACCTTCCTCCTCTTATCTCTGTGTCTCCCAGGCAACACGGTCTATTGGTACATTTCCAAATCCAAAATCCAAGGGCAAAACAGAGGCTAATTAGGCAAAAACCAAAAAGATCTAGAAAGACAACTTGGGGGGGGGGGGGGTAGGAAAATGGGGCATAAGGCAGATTTAATAGAAATTATGATTATGAAATTATAAAAAATATGCAAGTGTTTACACCCCTAATGAAAGGGCATCATTTTTTTTTTTTTTTTTTAAGTATACTCAAAAATAATTGTGGGATATTGAAAGGTTTGGACTCTCTTCTAGTCTCTATTCAATGGGTTCTCAATAGGCTTTAACTGGCTCTTTAGGGTTCATTAAGAAGGTCAAGAATTGCTGTTGGCAGCTGTTGATTTATGGCAACAACCACTGGTTCATCTAAGAAACTGCCTGAGGATCTGAAAAAATGTTTGGAAGTGGTAGCTCAATGTTTAGGCTCTGGGTTAGCGATTAGAAGGCCAGGGGTTCAAACCCCAGCACTGCCAAGCTACAACTGCCTCCTTAAACCTATATACAGCAGGGGTACTGTATCATGGCTGACCTTGTAATGTATATGTGACAAGTAAAAAATAAATCAATGAATAATAAAGTAAAAAAAAATACAAATATATCAAAGTGCTTCTAGCTTACAATTAATTGTGTCAAAAATGTTCATGGCAAGTTGGCGGTTAAAGAGAGCTGTGGAAGTCAAGTCATGGTGCCCAGAGTCTGGCCAGAAAGGCACAACAAACCCCTATATGACACCAAAGGGTGGTTTCGATGGTGCAGCAGTGCTGATGCACCATTTTGACTCTGCAGGGTTGCTTGCACAAACATGACCTGCATTGAGGAGTCATCAGAAGAAACCTCATCAAAAAGTCAACATCTGAAGTATGCACAGAAACCTCTTGATAAGTTATGGGCGTTTTGGTCCAAATGGAATGCTTTTGGTCCCAAATATCAGATTTACGCTTGGAGGGAAAAGAAGAAACGTTTGTTAAAAAGAACATCTTGCCAGATGTTTGATTTATGGAGGTGAATCTAACTGCTCTTTTGGTTGCTTGGAGTCGGTGTCGCATGAAATATTTCACGGTGAGAGAAAAGAATGGCTTCCCATAAATATCTGTTTATTCTGAAAGTGAATGTGATGTGGTCAGTAAAAATAATCTGAAGCTGAAAAGAGATTTGCTTTTACAACAGGAAATCGATTTAAATCAAACCTCAAAATCCATCGAGAACTCAAGAAATGCAAACTGAAGCTTTTGGAAAACATGTCACACTCACCTGATCATCATTGTGTATATATGTAGTTTATATGTAGTTGGCCTGGGGTGCAACAGGGGCTTTGAGGATGGATTTGGACTGTACCAGCGTCTGCATTTGCTCACCATCAGTTCTCACCTCAACATCGTTTAGCTGTAATAAATAGACATTCGGTGTCACCCAGATGAGGATGGGTTCTCTCTTGAGTCTGGTTCCTCTCAAGGTTTCTTCCTTATGCCATCTCGGGGAGTTTTTCCTTGCCACATTGGCCACCGGCTCGCTCATCAGGGACAAACTTACACTTATGTAGAACAATTTGATTAATTCTTTCTTACCACATCATCTGTAAAGCTGCTCTATATAGCAGGGTTCTAGCAGGGTTACGAAACCCCTCGGCGAACATGCTTCCGTTTCAGCTTCATATCTCTGAGCTGGTACACATGCACGGAGGCACTTCAGCCTAGCAGTCATCCAGACCTTGGCTGAAGTTCCTAATGGATAAACTGGGAGGAACAGATCATATATTTTTCAACAGTATAGACTGCACAGGCAGGATGACTCCAGAGGATCATGTTACAGTGAGAATCTATGACTCCAGCAGCGATGCACTTTATCTCTAAACAGGATGCTTGGAGCTCAGTCTCCAGTGTCAGTTTTACCATAGTTGCCCATATCACATGCTTTATGAGTTATTAGAAATATAAATAAGATTTAGATGGAAACAAAAACTGAGCATAGTTTAAGAAAATGTTGAGAAAAACATTCATTTTCTTTTCCAAATGTAATTTTTTTTTTCTTTCGAAATTTCTCACATGCGTTGACAAAAGATCGCAGTGGAATTGAGTTGAGAAACTGCATTTATGGAGCACAGTGCAGTTTGTTAGGAGTGTAAATCCAAGATGGCATTACTTCTGCTGTAAATCCACCGAGAGACTCAATAAATAAAAATAAAATAAAAAACCTCAAAAAGAATCAGTGATTAAATCTGGGCGTTAGTCCACATCCTTTGGTTTGCTGTCGGGGTGTGAATCTCTCGGGACCACATCAGATTTCCATTCACCATGCCATTTGTCATGATTCTACATGAGTATTCGATGATTTCTAACCGAATCCTTTGAGTTTTTGGCCTGTAACTGCTTGCTACTTCAACAAATGGAGGATTTTCTTCCATCATTAAAAACTTTAGGCACTGAACAGTACGAAATTGTCATCTGAGTATGTGAGGTATTTATGTACTAAACGTTCAACAGCAAAATATATATATTCTTTTACGACATTTACTTTAAAAGGTTAAGATATCATTGTCATATTGCTTCAGTATTAGAGTAAAACACATTTGAAAAATAAGGAATCAAAGGTATAAAAGTGCTTTCAAGTCTCTATAAATGAGTATATCATGTATATATGTTACCTTAAGGAGTTTGCGATGATATAAATTTCCCCAGCTTTGTTTTCAGCTCTGGACCAGTACCAGTATGACTGCCCAGTGTCGTGTAAACATGTCAGCCTCATTTATATATAAAGCAGTGTTGCTGGTTGGGTTACATTTCTGAGCTGACCCTGCTCCGACCCCTTTGCTCCTTAGCCTCCATTACATATTGACCCTTCCACTGCAGCATTCAGAGTCAGCAAATAACCTCAGACACTCCATTTCACCCAGGCTCTTTATTTATGTTTCCTTTGTGTTGGCCGATAAAGTTGTCGCATTAAACGAATGCAGTTCTAGGATTTTATCATGGCATGGTTGTCGGGTTCTCCAGCTTAAACTTTTGTAAAAAGCTGCATATCTGTTGAATATTGATTTTTGTTCCTGCTTGTGGAAAAAAATAGCAATACAGTGTGACCTCGATACTCGCGGGGGTTACGTTCTGTGACCCCTCGCGAGTAACAAAAAATGGTGGCTTTTGATGGTTGCTTTTTCAATGGGAATTACAGTGCTGTACTGTAAACTCAATAAAAATTGCTCATAAATGTTTCATTTACTGCTTTAAATGAATAATACGATAATAAAATAGTTTTCCAAACATTTTTTACTCCGAACTTTCGAACCACTCGCGGCTTCTCGCGAACCATCGGATTTTCACGCGAGTTTCTCTTTCCGAATGAAAAGTCTCGAACTATCGAGGACGTGTGTATCGAGGTTCCACTGTACACGATTTCCTCGTTTAGAAGCAATGGCCTAAATGAAGACAGGGGACATGAGCAGTTCCAAAATGTCATTTTTAATTAGAATGTGAGAGGGTCTAATAATACGATCATCTATGCAGTCAGGAACTGCTGTGGAATTGTAGTGGCAAAGGGGTTAATAAGAACAGCATCCATCTGAGACCTGACTGATAAAAATATTGTATTTACTCACACATTTAATGATGAATAATCATCATTTAGATTTATATAGATTTATATGAATAATTTCTTCCATTTATTTGGAGACCAAAGGCAAGTGCACCACCAGTCCAGTTTTATGATAAATGGAAAGGGGCGGGGCTTTCAGGTAGTACCAGTTAATGTCAGAGTTCAGTGCACCTGCGCAAAACTCACATCATTACATCGAATTGACATTTTATTTTGAAGAATTAGACTGCTCGTTTGACTCTTGCTAGCATCTCCCATTTGGAAATTATGCAGGTTGTGTAAAGGTTGGTCTGGTTATACAATATGAAGGAAATATAATGTTCTGGCAGGTTAATATACACAACACTACTTTGTTGTGTTTGCTCTGGTTGCTATGATCCTGCATGATTAGGCATTAAAGTGCATTAAATCTTGATCCATGTGTGGTCAAAATGTAATTTCGCATATGACGAACAAATTCATCCAGCTTTCTTCCACTGACTTAATTGAAATCAGCTGCGTATTTTGTGCTTACAGCAAGAGCTGGCGTCCTAATACAAGATCTGGGGGGGAAAAAAAAACAGCGGAATTGTATTTAATAGTGCTCGGAGGATCGTTGACCTGAATGCTATTCAACTTGTGCCTTATCATGGCACAAAATGTAATTTCTCACATTAAATGGCCCTTTGCTGGACGTTCCTTAAGACGATGTGCTCCGGCTGTAGAAACCTTGCGCTCGTTCTTCTGCACAAGACAGATGATCTAATCGTGTGGTTTTATCGAGGGTTGGGTTCACACCAGAGCAGCAAGGATGGTTCCCAGATGAGCCCTGGAGTTCCATTGAGTCTCTTCTCTTACCAGCTTGTTCTTGCTGGTGGAAAATTTAGAGCTTTACTCAAATCACTGCATGGGTTCTTTTTGGTGCAAAGCTGGTACATGTGCAAGTGTGGGTCTGCTCTAGCTGTAAATGGCTCAGTTAACTCTGTTTTCTATCAGCTTGTCTGGCCTTTTTCTCTCCTTCCCATTCTTTATCTCCCTGTAGAATGCAATTGATTGTCAGCTTCAGCACAGCCGTTAATATGCATGGCTCTGCTGATTTCCTGGGCTTGCTCTGGGCCCACACTTAAAACAGGAAGCTGTAGCAGTTCAGGGATTAGTCAGGAATCTCGTAATGCTCTGCTTCCACCACTGGCATTATCTTGGAGACGTGTAAACAGCTGTGTTTTTCGCTCTTCTGGTGTTTCCGCCCAGCTATGGGCTTGGAACAGCAGGGTTAGAATTTGACCTTTGTTCCTGGCTGAATTTGACGCAGAAGGGCAAAACAATAAGTGCTTAGTGTTTACGCAAACAATGACGTCCACGCTTAATCATTTTTCTATCGGGTTGGAATTCTATTCATAGGTCAGGACTCATTACATACAATAAACATCCTTTTTTTTTTGCAATAAAAGGTCACTTAAAATTTACTTACTCAGCGCAAAGTTTTGTGTACTGCATGTTGTTTTATAGAAGAAAGGAAAATGTAACTGAAAAATTTATGAAATCATTTACAAATATAGATTAAGTAGTTTTCCCTAGATTTGTTACATTGAAAGATGTCCAATTGCATCAATTATGGTGGATGAAGCCCTGAAACTAGTACATTTACATTTCTGATAGCAGAAATTAAATGCACTATATGGACAAAATATTGTGGACACCTGACCATAAGATTGTTAAATGCTTTCTTGATTCCACATTTTTAAAAAAAAAAAAAAAACTACCCTCTTCTGGGAAGGTATTCCACTAGATTTTGCGGTGTGGTTGTGGAGATTTATTCTCATACAGCCACTAAGGCCTTATTAAAATCAGGTACTGGTCTAGGGTGAGGAGTTCAGAGCTCTATAGTCGAGTCAAGTTTATTTCTATAGCACTTTTCACAACAGACATTGTCTCAAAGCAGTTTTACAGAAATCAACAGTTAAGGTGAATGGTGTGCATTTATCCCTGATGTGAGCAGCCATGGTGACTGTGGCAAGGAAAAACTCAATTAGATGTTATGAGGAAGAAACCTTGAGAGGAACCAGACTCAAAAGGGGAACCCATCCTCATTTGGGTGACATCAAGAGTTTGATCATAAATCTTTCAACAATACAGAACACTGGAGAGTGAGAACTAACAGGAGTACTGGAGTATATGATTATAAGTAATATATAGCAGGCCACTCAAGATTTTCCAATTCAACTCTTGCTGTGTACACATGGGCATTGCCATGCTGGAACAGGTTTGGGTATCCTAGTTCAAGTGAAGGGAAAAATGTTATGCTAACTCATTCAAAGACATCCGATACAATTGTGCGCCCAAAACTGTAGTAGCAGTTTGGGAAAGAACCATATATGGCTGGAAAATTCAGGTGTCGCAATCCTTTTTTTTTTCCATATAATGTAGCTTTTTTTTTTTTTTTATACATCACCTTCTAACCAGGGAGGTTAAAGACCAACTAGCTGTAAAATGTGACGCTATCAACAAGAATTTGGATTCCTAATGCTCCTGCTGTCACAGGCAGCATAACACACTCTGGGGAAACTGCTGTCTGCCCTCTTCCACATACGCAACCTCACAGACACTTATGATTGGCTAATATTGCTCTGATTGACAGGAGAGGGTTAGAGTGCATGTCCAGTTCTTCTCCTTTAATACCAGCCATCAGGATCAAGATTGTGATCTGCCAATTATAAGGCAAAAATATAACTAGTTAAAAAATTATATATAAGAAATGTACAAATTATGCATAGATTAGTGCTTTCGATTGAACGGCATGAAAATAGGCATAGTAGCCATGCCGTTAACCTCGAGCGGACAAACAAACGACCTTAATTTCTATATGGTATAAAATTGAGACATTATGCAACGTGCTAACCTGTTCTTTTCCTTCTCAGAGCATGTTCAGAATGAAGAGAACTATGGACAGGCTCTGGACAAGTTCGGTAGTAACTTCATGAGCCGAGACAGCTCAGACCTCGGGGCTGCCTTCATCAAGTTCTCCAGTCTGGTGAAAGAGCTGGCAGCTCTGCTCAAAAACCTGGTGAGACGTTTCTGTGTATTTGATATATAATATTTTACTTCATTAATTTCAATGCAATTTTTACACAATGTCAGGTTTGAGTTTATTTAGCAGAGTCAGATCAGTGGTTTAAAGTAACAGCCAGCAATTGCTGTGGAAAAAACACACACAAAATATTGAAATATGGTATTTAAGAGTTAATTCGCTGCCCAAACAACACTGATTTCTCAAATGAAGCTTAACTTAGCCTGCTGTAATGCTAATATAGCAAGGAACAGAGAGAGAGAAAAAAAGACGAATGGCTGCTTCAGCATCATCAGTCCCTTTCCTGGTGCACAGACGAAACATCTGTTGACTTCAGTAATAAATAACAAAGGGAACAAGAATTGCTTTTATGTATGCGGTGTTGAGTCTGTATGAATTGGAAAACCCTGGTGTGTTTGTCTGCTCGGTAAGATTCGTTTTGGTTAGAACACATCAGTCGAGTTTGGGTAGACCAAAACAACCAGTATATAATGTATAGTACATCCAGGCAGTGTGCTTTTTATTATATAAGACTAACACTTGATTTCTGTCCTCCATTTCTAGATCCAGAGCCTAAGCCACAATGTGATCTTCACCCTGGACTCTTTGCTGAAAGGCGACTTGAAAGGAGTGAAAGGGGTGAGATTCCTGCTGCCTGCACACTAATTGGAAAGGAGGTTTTTATAAAGAACAGGCTGATTTACCACACCATCCTGACTTTAAACTAGTGCCTTTGAGGAGGCACAGATCCACTGTAAATCTCACTTGAGTTAAATTAGAGAGCGCCCCACATCGTGGCGTGCTAAACAAATAGCTCCTGTTACTGCCACTAAACTCTGTGTCTGTGTGTGTCCGTAAATACACTACTCTTTCATGCACTGCCACAATATACAAGAACTATTTTAATATAAAACTAAAACCTTTTCCCAGAAGCTCTGCAGTTTACCTTCAGAGTGCGACTAGTGTAAGCTTTCACTCAAGAAACACACAAGAAACACACGCCTTTTCGTTCTTTATTTTTTTTTCATTAGTAATCTTTACATTGCAGTACTTTAGTAATCTTTATATGTATATGTATACTGTAGTGTGTCAGTTAACTGTAATTATTAGGAATACCCTGAAACAGTTTTAATGATTATGAAGTAAGTGTATGAGCTGTGTGCTTTTTTTTTTTTTTTTTTTTTTTTTTTTTTTTTCTTTCTTTCTTTCTTTCTTTTTTCTTTTCTACATTGCTCAGTGCTCAGACGAGCTTGTCAGCAGTTTAAAAGTGAAAATTTGGACATTTGACAACTGAATTGCAAAACGATTATATTGAAAAGGTAGTATTTGAAGTGTTTATACTGCAGAACCACCTAAAAATCCACCATCTATTCTCCACTTAAACCTGTGGAAGGGAAATTAAAATTTTTTCCCCATCTATTTCAAGGGTATCAGTTCTGGATTATTAGATGATCACTATTTTTTTTAACTGGTAAATTACATTTAATGTGTAATAGAAGGATATCTGTAAGAGTAAAAGGGAAAGTTTATAGGACGGTGGTGAGACCTGTGATGTTGTATGGTTTAGAGACAGTGGCATTGAGTAAAAGACAGGAGGTGGAGCAGGAGGTAGCAGAGCTGAAGATGTTGAGGTTTTCGTTGGGAGTGATGAGGATGGACAGGATTAGAAATTAGTTTATTAGAGGGACAGCGCATTTAGGACGTTTTGGAGACAAGGTGAGGGAGGCGAGATTGAGATGGTTTGGACATGTGTAGAGGAGGGACATGGGGTATATCTGTAGGAGAATGTTGAGGATGGAGCCACCAGGAAGGAGGTAAAGAGGAAGGGCAAGGAGGAGGTTTATGGATGTGGAGAAGGAAGACATGCAGTTAGTCGGGTTGAAAGAGGCAGATGTAGAAGACAGGGTATGGAGACGGATGATCCGCTGTGGCGACCCCTAATTGGAGCAGCGGAAGAAAGAAGAAATTAAATTTAATGTTCGTAACATACACTATATAGACAACATTTCCAGTTATATGTGGTAGCATAAAATTTTTTTCTTCACATGAATTAGGAGACACAAAGCTTTTCCAGCATGACGAGGCTTTTTAAAGCACGTCAGTCCTCCACACTTAACATCCGTACCCATTTTTCTGACTGCAAATGAGACTAAATGGGGATTGAGATGTCTAAAAAGCACATATCAGTGTTATGATTGGGTGTCCCCAAACTTTTGTTGATATAGTGTATTTCAATTGAGTGACCTACTTTTAAACGACAGACTCTACAAGCGTCGGTATGATTTTGATAAAGTAATAAAAGCTAGAGGTGATTTCTAAGCAATTTCCCTAATGAAGAAATGTAGCACCGGTACAGTCATGAGAACGATTCCTGGTGGTAAACACACGGCTATTATATGATTACAGACTCCGAGTGGCTTTGAAGAGGCTGTCGGTCTCCACATTACGCTGAGCTGCGCGAAAGAGTTCTGCAGCTTCAGCGAAATGCCTGAGTGCAGGCAATGAGACTCTCATTTTGCTCAGTAGACAAAGTGAATAATACACCATGTCCTTTTCCTTTTTAATCCTCATTCTCCTCCTCCTTTTCCTCCCTCTCTCTCTCTCTCTCTCTCTCTCTCGCGCCCCCCCCCCCCCCCCCTTCTCTGTTCGACTCAGCAAAAAAACACATAAAACTACTCATGAAAGAGAGACATGTAGCTCAGGATTCTGTCAGCTCAGGAATAAAACATCTCCCCAACCTGGGCATCTCCCTTTTACACCTTAATCAGCTCCTCAGGGTCAATGACAAATATTACCAAAGAACTGGGTCATGCCCTGCTTTATGAACATCCTCATAGAAAGATTTTAACATTTGGTTTTTCATGTAAACTAGTTTTATTAGCATACAGGATGTGCGAAGGGTATTTATTGTGTTTCCTGTCTCCTATTAGCCCTGAGTTTATCTGTCGAATAGCGTGCTGCTTCTTCAAGTTGCTCTTTTGGCTTTGCTTGTTTTCTGCAATTAAAAAGTGACTCTTTATTACTGCTAAGCAAACACTTGTGTCATTCCCAGGATCTCAAAAAGCCCTTCGACAAAGCCTGGAAAGACTACGAGACAAAGTTGTAAGTGATCCTTGTTTTTTTTTTGTTTTTTTTTACGACTTACGGAGATATGGAGTGTGAAAAATGTTTCAGGATTTTAAGAGAATAAACGTCTGGTTTTAATATGAGGAGATGTGAGCTACAGTGTACCATGCGCTCTCTCCCTATATATGTCCTTTAGTACGAAGATTGAGAAAGAGAAGCGAGAGCACGCCAAGCAGCACGGGATGATCCGCACAGAGATCACAGGAGCCGAGATCGCGGAGGAGATGGAGAAAGAACGCAGAATCTTTCAACTACAGATGTGCGAAGTGAGTGTGAAATATGTCCAGCACGGGTTTAAGGTGCCTCGTGTGTGTATATATAAAACGAAGAACAAAAATGTGTTTTAATGAAAAAGCCATACCATAGTGAAGCAACTGCATAGAGCAGCACCACATTTACAATAAAGATCATAAGAAATTAGATTTTTTTTTGTTATTTAGTATTGCCATGAATGGTCTATTACACACAGGAGCTTCTCTATTTTGTCCAGAAGACATAATAATAATCACTTTAAAAGTTCACATAGGCTCGATTCTTAACACTTTGTATTGTTTTTATGTAGGATCAACAACTGTATTTATGTTTTATAAGTTTATGAGTCCCCAGTTTTTCTTAAACACTTAAACTGCCCATTCTGAAGACCCTCTTTCAACAAGGAGGTGGTAGCTTAGTGGTTAATGCATTGGACTTTGGATCAGAAGGTCACAGGTTCAAATGGCACCACCACTCCTGGGCCCTTGAGCAAGGCCCTTAACCCTGCTCAGTTGTAAGTCGCTCTGGATGAGCGCATCTGCCAAATGCCATAAATGTAACAGGGATTTTAAGAACCGTCTTTTCTTCACTCTTCTGCGAAGATGTTCCGCTAGAACAGTTAGTAAAGTCAGGTACTTACCGTATTTTCCGGACTATAAGCCGCTACTTTTTCCCCACACTTTGAACCCCGCGGCTTAAACAACGAAGCGGGTAATTTATGGATTTTTCCGGGGGTTTTCCCGGTTTCACAAACTTCAAGCCAAAAAACTGAGCCCCATAACATTAGACGAATGAAATTGCCGAACGGGTTCAGGTGAACCAATGAAACTCTTTATATTAAATTAGATGCGCTCCCACTGATGCTCCTCTGACGTTTGATCTGCCGCTCACTCGGACTGCCAACAGGAAATGCGAATCATTCGTCACGCTGAAAACAACCGGGCATGAAAACACACTTCACCTGTGTTCTGAGCTGCACTGCATCGGGAGAAAAACTTCACGATGGTGATTTTTAAACACACGATGATGCCAAAAGATAAACTTCCAAGAGAAATAGTTGTGAAAGGAAGGAGGAAGACGGTGAACAATGACTTTCTTGGTAGGCTACTGTTTAGATACAAGCCGTGTAGCAGACACTGTCTTTCGTTAAAGCCTGTGTAAAGTTCATTAGTTTCAATGTAGGAACCTGCGGCTTATAGACAGGTGCGGCTTATTTATGTTCAAAATAAAAATCTTTGTAAAATTCAGTGCGTGCGGCTTATATTTGGGTGCGCTTAATAGTCCAGAAATTACGGTATGTAGGGTGAGGAGGCCTGGGGTGCAGTCAGCGTTCCAATTCATCAGTGTTCAGTAGGGTTGAGGTCAGAGCTCTATAGCAGGCCACTCAAGATCTTCCACTCTAACCCATGTAAAGCATATCTTCATAGAGCTGGCTTTGTGGATTCTATTTTCCTTGTTCCTGATCAAGTAAAATAGAAGCCGTTACAACATCCTTTTAGTTTTTGCAAAGGCAGCATTGGAGATGCTCCATCATAAAGATGGCCCTGTGTGCCTGTTTTCATTGTGCACATACTGTACGTCAGTTATATGTGCTTAAATCCATCTGGAACATGCAAATTTGTTTGTTGGAAGTGTTCAGCAAGCATCTCCTAGGGATTAAAGACTATAAATGACATCAAATGAATTCTTTTCAGCATGCAATTGGATTTTATTATGAGAGAGCGCAGAGAAAGAAAGAAGACGGCAGTCTGTTTAACTGTCTTTATTGATTTAGATATAGATTTTTAGTTCTAATGAGTCCTAATAAACCCCCGTGACAGGAAACCCCCGAGACGAAATGAGAAGGAAACCTTTAAAAGAAACCAGATTCAAAAAGGAACCGATTCTAGGATGTTGAGAATACAGATAGCAGACGGATCGAAATGTGTTCAAATGGCTTTTCTGGGATAAGCCTTGGGGATAGTTTTTATAATCATAGGAGCAATCTAAAAGTGTAGGTTATTAGGAAATCTAGTTTATCCACTGAAGCAGGAAGGTGAGTTCCACTCAGAAATGGTTCTGGTGCATTGTGTAGGGCTGAACAGCCTTTTTTTTTTTTCTTTAAAAAAAAATTATCCATTCGCTTCAAGATGTCTGTGATGCACAATATCTGTGGCAAATTTACTTTTATTACATCGAATTTAACACCTCCCACTGTACATTTTACTAAAGGCAAGCGTTTTAAGTTCAATCAGCTGCTTCCAGTCTGAGCCAGTTTGCAAATAATATCACGGTGCTTGCAATATATTGTGAAAATGATACTGATATTATATACCGTAATTTCTGGATTATAAAGCGCACCCATATATAAGCCACACCCACTGAATTTGACAAATATTTTTATTTTTAACATAAATAAGCCGCACCTGTCTATAAGTACACTAATGTACTTTACACAGGCTTTAACGAAAAGACACGTTACACAAGGTGTGACGGGTGAAATATGTTGCGCTTCCTTTAGGAGCAAAGCGGTATTTTGGGAATAGCATGCCAGAAGCGAGCTCTCCCTTCACCCAGACTCAACGCGTTACAACGGCTTGTATCTAAACAGTAGCCGACCAAGAAAGTCATTGTTCACTGTCTTCCTCCTTCCTTTCACAACTATTTCTCTCGGTAGTTTATCTTTTGGCATCGTCGTGTGTTTAAAAATCACCCGGTGAAAGTTTTTTTCTCCCGATGCCGTGCAGCTCAGAACACAGGTGAGGGTGCGTTTTTTTTTTTTTTTTTTTTTTTTTTTTTTTTTTTTTTTCCTTTCGTTTCTGTTCGGAAATTTCATTGGTCTAATGCTTTGGGGTTGAGTTTTTTGGCTTGAAGTTTGTAAAACCGGGAAAAACCCAGGAAAATTCATAAATTAGCCGCTTCATTGTTTAAGCCGCGGGGTTCAAAACGTGGGGAAAAAGTAGCGGCTTATAGTCCGAAAAATATGGTAATCGTATTTTCTAAAGGTTCCTAATAAATGACCCTGATGAATGGGAAACGGTTCCTAATAGTTTTCGTTGCACATGTGGTTATGATCGTTTCCGCTTTTTGTTTTGCACAGTACCTGATCAAAGTGAACGAGATAAAGACTAAGAAGGGAGTGGACCTCCTCCAAAACCTCATTAAGTATTATCACGCACAATGCAAGTAAGTATGTGTATCTGGTTCAATAGTACACACAGTGAACAGACCACAAATAGCAGCTTGATATTTAGTCAGGCTGCATTTTTTTTTTAGACGGTTTTAGCTCTAAAGCCTCCTGTCCTAACCAATTTGAAATTCCTTTTTTTTTTTTTTTTTTTTTATGTAAGCTTTTTTCAGGACGGCCTAAAAACCGCGGACAAGATGAAGCAATATATCGAGAAGCTAGCAGCTGATCTCTATAATGTAAGTTTTCCCCATTGTGCTGTAATACTTCAGCTGGTCACCTGAGGATCTCATTTATTTATTTATTTTTTCCTCAATTGCTTTTGGTCATCAGAGACTTTCATATAAATTGAGATACACATGAATGTTCAGGGCAATAACTAGCTATGAAGACCACAGAAGCCTTTATTTTTAATCTCAGCCGATCAGATATGAACACATGAGAATATGCAACTTATGTGAGAACACATGATAAACACATTACACATTACGCATAATACACATAATAGGAAATGTTTTTATATTCCTGTTGATTGTCTTGTGAAACACATTATATAAGGCAATTAAATGGAACCAAATGCATTAAATAGAAAGTCAATAATTTTTTTTTTTTTATATATATATTTATATATAAATAAATGATAAATGAACATCAGAAAAAAATACCAGAGAACGAAAAAGAGCATTTGATTTAATGCACATTGTGACACATACTTATGGAGTACAGGAAATTTATCAGTAAAAAAATATTCCACTCCTTAAAATATATACAGTACAGACCAGAAGTTTGGACACACCTTCTCATTCAAAGAGTTTTCTTTATTTTCATGACTAGGAAAATTGTAGAGTCACACTGAAGGCATCAAAACTATGAATTAACACATGTGGAATTATATACATAAAAAAGTGAACTGAAAAGATGTAATATTGTAGGTTCTTTAAAGTAGGCATCAAGAGAATACCAAGAGTGTGCAAAGCAGTAATCTAAGCAAAAGGTGGCTACTTTGAAGAACCTACAATATGACATATTTTCAGTTGTTTCACACTTTTTTGTTATGTATATAATTCCACATGTGTTAATTCATAGTTTTGATGCCTTCAGTGTGAATCTACAATTTTCATAGTCATGAAAATAAAGAAAACTCTTTGAATGAGAAGGTGTGTCCAAACTTTTGGTCTGTACTGTATATATTTTTATATTATAAACCCAAAAGTCCCGGTTCGACTTGAGCGCTCCTTGTATATCATTGTATCATATCATCCAGTGTATATTCTGTATGGTGCGTTTATTAACAAAAAAAACTGGGATTGAAATCTGGATTATTTGATTTTATTATTTCAGATAAAACAAACACAGGATGAGGAGAAGAAACAGCTCACTGCTCTTAGAGACCTTATTAAATCCTCCTTACAGCTGGACCAGAAGGAGGTAAGTACACCAATGCCGAGGACTTTTTACAGTCTTCGGAGGCTTTGATTAGTTTGTTGTTGTTGTTTTTCTTGTTTTTAAGAGATCACACAGAACATGATCACAACAGCCCCCATCTCTTTTAAGCTCCTGTGATCATAAAGCCATGATGTTGTGCGTTCACGCTTTAGTGTGTAACGTGGAAAACATGCCGCCCTCAGCGTAAAATAATTCATTAGACAAAGTCAGATTAGAGTTTGCGTTCTAGCAATAGCGTTTGCCTTTTCTAAACGTGACATTTATCGCCTTGGAGAGTGTGGCCTGAAGAGCTTTGCAGTCGTTTGCAGATTTACATGTTCTCGTGAGGGGCAGAGGAACTGCGGATGTCAGGACAAAACAGCAGGACGTTTTTGTAGAGCAGTGTGTTTGATGTTTTATGTGTTTGGAATTAATGTCGCTTTCCAAAGCAGATGGTTCTGGTTCTGATTGGATGGCATTGTGCGGTATTGTTTCATCCACAGACGTGCCACTGAATCAGAACTATGGTCTATTTAGATGTTGTCTTCAAGCTGCTTTAATGATATTCTTATGAATCCCTTATTCTCTCTCTTTTTCTCTCTTTAATGCCTTCTGACTGAAGTCTAGGAGAGTAAGTTGATATCAGTAATATTCTGTTGCCATGCTTTATAATTGATTGTGGTTTCGGAGCATAACCAGAATTATGATTTTTTTTTTTTTTAAATGATTATTTACTTACCATAGGTGCATCTCTAATTCTAAAACTATTTATTTTTTTACCCAGTACTATCTTAATGTTAGTTCTGCTAATGACTTTTATGATTTGTATGGTTTAAATGTTAAATGTGTGTGTGTGTGTGTGTGTGTGTGTGTCCAGGACTCGCAGAGCAAGCAGAGTGGATACAGTATGCATCAGCTTCAGGGCAATAAGGAGTTTGGCAGTGAAAAGAAGGGCTATCTGATGAAGAAGAGTGATGGGTGGGTGTCTCTGCTGCTCCTGGAACAAAATGACATTACGATGGCAATTTGTCTGTAATTACACTGCTCAGTTATTAATCTACTTGTAGGTTGGACATCTGGTTGAATGTAACGTGGCATAAAATTGGATTATCAGTTGCTGGCAGCACGTTGAGATCATCGCTTTGTGTGGGTGGCGCTGGCTTTTGTTAAAACCTCTGCGCACATGCAATTGAATAGAATTGCTTCATGTCACAGAAGAACTCTGACACCGGCAGGTTTCAGGGGGATCTCGGTGTGGACCAGCAGATTATCAGTCAGCTTCTGTAAGCACTTAGTAAAGAGCCATAGTGGCTAGAGATATTGGAAGTGATGAGGAATTTTCCTGAACTAGGAGACCCAAATCTGTATCCACAAAGCCAGCCCCATGAAGATATGCTTTACATGGGTTTGAGTGGAAGATCTTGTGTGGTCTGCTATAGAGCTCTGACCTCAATCCAACTGAACACTGTTATACTGACTGCACCCCAGGCTTTAAACCCTAAATCGGTACCTGGCTTTACTAATGTCCTTGTAGCTAAATGAGCTCATATCTCCAAAAGCACACTCCAAAATATAGTGGAGCATCTTCCCAGAAGAGTGGCAGTTATTATACTGAACAGCAAATGTGGAAATATTAAACTTATGGTCAGTTTTTTTGCCTAGGGAAAGAGCAGTTTCAGTGCTTCCAGGTTTGCCAGCAAACCGGTAAAGAATGGTTTAGAGCTGCTAGTAAAACGTCATAGCAGGAACTAGCTTGTCTCACAGACAGGTCATTACGTTAAATACAGAGTGGCGCAGCTAAACGGGAAATTTAAACGGAACTGATGAAGAGTGGATGACCCTGGGGCAATTGTTTGTGCTACACAAAATGATTGGGAGATTGCTGTCTCCATAAGAGGAATACGTCATATCAGGAATTCCATGCTTGGTCATGCTAACGCATTAGACCACCCTGGTGTTTTTTCCCTGTAATAACGTAGTCTGTCATTTATTATTCTACAACACTGCTGGAATGTGTACCTAACGTGTGTGGGTGTGGGTGTGGGTGTGGGTGTGGGTGTGTGTGTGTGTGTGTGTGTGTGTGTGTGTGTGTGTGTGTGTGTGTGTGTGTGTGTGTGTGTGTGTGTGTGTGTGTGTGTGTGTGTGTGTGTGTGTGTGTGTGTGTGTATATATATGCATCAATTGTGAAATATTTTTGTTCCACAAAACTTGTTAAAAGCTTGTAAACCTGTAGTGCTGCCCAAGTCTCTGGATATGTTGCTCTGTTAGCTGAAAAGGTATACCAATATTTATGACATCAGGCCACTTTGTGTAAATGAATCAATAAGCCTGTTTTACATCATTCGATCCTGCAGGCTGCGGAAGGTGTGGCAGAGGAGGAAGTGTTCGGTGAAGGGGGGCATCCTGACCATTTCTCATGCCACGGTGAGTGCTCTTTTTTTTTTTTTTTTTCTGTTCGAGTCCGATTTCTGGTCCCCAGAGGAGGCACTTAAGTCTGTGTTTATTTTTATTTTTTTAAGTTCTCTGTAAGACAAAGTAGGACAGGTAGTGCAGCTAATGCATCGCTAGATGAGGACAAATCCAAATGGACAGTATAGCGCTTTTGCACACTGTTTTCACTCCATTTGTTTAGAAGAATTGGCGAAGAGACCGTGCGTGTGTGTGCGTGTGCGTGTGTGTGTGTGTGTGTGTGTGTGTGTGTGTGTGTGTGTGTGTGTGTGTGTGTTGCTTCCTGCAGTGTGGTGACTGATTTAGGATTGTTTATGAGCATGCTGGCAGCAGGGGAAGGGGGGGTGTAACCCACAGTGGAGTCTGCTGTAATGATGTAGGAGGACAGCATCTGCTATAATAGTGTACATTGCATGTTGATTTGTGCAATGACGTGCAGCATGTTAAGATTTGGGGGGATTTAATGTCAGGATTAATCACCCGTGTACGTGCTCCAGTACTCCCTTTTTAATAGTAGTAGTAGTAGTGTGTAGAGATGGAATCACTAAGACGTCATCCCTAAATCATGGGCTGCCTGATGTGTCAAAGTTGTGTAAGTCGTGTGTATTTTCCTCTCCAGTCAAACAGACAGCCAGTTAGACTTAACCTGCTCACCTGCCAGGTGAAACCAGGCGAGGATAAGAAGTGCTTCGACCTGATCTCCCGTGAGTAAACGCACAAACACACATGCACATGCGTTCACACGCGTGAAAGTCCATTACATGTGCGCTAAGTGGTGTGGAACGGAGCGGAAGTACAGTTAATGTAATCCACTGCAACCCTTTTCCCCTCCTCTTTCTGCAGATAATCGTACATATCATTTCCAGGCAGAGGATGAGCAGGAGTTTGTAATGTAAGTGTGTGTGTGTGTGTGTGTGTGAGTGTTGTGATGAAAATGAGCACGCTAAGCTGTGATAAATGTGTATTTATAGGAACTATCGCTAGTACAGTAGGTCGAAAACATGTGTCCCGGTATGGTACCTTGTATACAGTAGTGTCTCTGACGAGGTCTAAAAAAAAAGAACCTCTTTCTCCATCAATCTTTTGACGTTTGAAAGTAAAATTCAAAATTCCACAGGAATATGAGAATTCAGACTTATGAGAGGGACACATTTGTTGGACTTTACTAGAGAGCCAAGTCTTTGCGTAAGCACTCTTTACAACTATAGTGAGCGGAAAAGCCTTTTAGAATGCACAGCGTATTGAATCTTGAGATGGCTCTGCTCCAACCACAGATGACCTTCACTCCAGAAAGCCAAGGACAAGAATCTAAGGCTGTAATTAATGTAAACAGTTTGCTGCAATGACTTAAGGCTACAATCACCTTGAAGGGTTTTACACCGTAGTCTCTAACAGTGGCAACAATTTACAACCTCAACAATGATTCAACTGTAAAGAATGGAAGTTCGGGGTCACCCAGATGTTCCTCTCGAGAATTCTTCCGCATACCATCTCTGGAAGCTGAACACTATCGCTTGCTCATTAGGGATTTTTTTCATCTATTTATTTATGTAAAGCTGCTTTGGGACAATGTCCATTGTTAAAAGTGCTATATAAATAAAATGGAATTGAATAGGGGCTACAGGGGACATGGCTTTAAAGAAACACAACAGTTTGGAAAGATTGACATATATAGATATTAACATTAACTGAAGCTCTTGTATTTTTCTCAAAAATATTTGAGAAAATTGAATATTTATTTCTCTACGCTTGCTTTCTTGTTTTACTGAGTATCAAAGATAAAAGCAACTTTTACTCTCTGCTCTTAATTCACTCTATTTAAATTGTCAATGATCATTACCAATTACATTTTGCACAAATAAATGGCTTATTTATTCTGCAGAAAAGTGATATTTAATTTGCCTATTAAATACTAATAGTTCTTCTACTTTGTGACATGATTCTGTAATTGTATTGATTGCTTTACTACTACTTTGAACTTTTTTTTTTTTTTTTTTTTTTTTTATATTTGTTTCATTCCATCTTGTTTAAGAGGCTGTAATGTTGATGTTGGTTAATGCAGTATTGAGGTGTACAATTTGTTGTTGTTCGGTATAGAGGACCAGTGCATCTTTAAACCTGCTTTCGATACGAGTCAAAAACTCAAGTCCTGTTAAAATCAGATACTTTTAAGACTTTTAATCAAATCATATTGGAATTGGTGACATTGAACTTGCAACACGGTATAAATTTTGCATTAAGATATATATACTTTTTCTCACATATGATTTTCAGGTTCTCTTTACACCTCTGACTGAGTGATAGTTGAGATAAATACATGTATCAGCAGGCGTACGCTCACAGGTGTAAGAAATAATCCTAGCTTTAGGGATGACGTACTACCTAGTTAGATTATTTCGCACACAAAACCTTTGCTTTGTAGTATTATTTATCATTGCTTGTGTGTGTGTAGACAAGCTTCTGATTATGATTAATGCATGATGGATAAAAGTGTATCTGTGCAATGTGTGCACTTATTGTATGCTTTTGGAATGTGTATTGATGCCAGTGATGTGTGTGTGTGTGTGTGTGTGTGTGTGTGTGTGTGTATACAGTGAGATGCTTTATTAACATGAGTGTATGTGCTTGATGCATTTTTGATTTTGGAATGTATATTAAAAGTGTGTGTGTGTGTGTGTGTGTGTGTGTGTGTGTGTGTGTGTGTGTGTGTGTGTGTGTGTGTGTGTGTGTGTTTTCAGCTGGATCTCTGTGCTGACTAACAGTAAGGAGGAAGCTCTGAACATGGCATTCCGTGGGGAAGAGAGTGCAGGGGATGACAGTCTGGAGGATCTGTCCAAAGCCATCATCGAGGACGTGCTGCGCATGCCTGGCAACGAGGTGTGCTGCGACTGCGGAGCTCCAGGTCAGACAGCTCTGTGTGTGTGTGTGTGTGTGTGTGTGTGTGTGTGTGTGTGTGTGTGTGTGTGTGTGTGTGTGTGTGTGTGTGTGTGTGTGTGTGTGTGTGTGTGTGTGTGTGTGTGTGTGTGTTTACACAAGAGTGTGGCGACTCTGTTTGGAGTCGCAAGCTTGAATGAGTCAGTGTTTATTGTGCAGAGAAAATAGACACATGACCCCCAAACACATACAGTTAAACACACACACATTTAGTCTCTGATTATTATTTTAGTTTTTCAACTTCCTTCTCATCCTCTCTTTAGTTGCTACAGTTACACAGATCAGAATAAAAAGATCACATTTTCATTAACGCAGTGGCGCGAGGCAATTTAAAATCCCTTATCAGTGTTTGTTGTTCTTCTTAGACCACAGCTATTTTTGGATTAGAGTTCATTAATGCCTTCATATCAGTTATTTTATCAGCCTCTCTCTTTCTCTTTACTGAAAAGAAATATAGACTTTGTGGACAACAAGCTTCGTATGTGCTTTTTGAACATAGGGTGAGGAGACCTGGGGTGCCGTCAGCGTTCCAGTTTATTTCAGAGGTGTTTAGTAGGGTTGAGGTCAGATCTTTATAGCAGGCCACTCAAGCTCTTCCAGTCAAGAAGGCTTTTATTGTCATTTCAACCATATACAATACAGTACACAGTGAAACAAGGCAACATTCTCACATGTACACACCAATGTGCTACATCAGACAGTATACATTTGCAAAACACAGAACTACACAAAACACACTGGGGCATGACAAAGTTCACATGTGGAGCATGTTTGAAGCAAGATTTACATATGGTTGGAAAAGTCAGGTGTCCCAATAGTTTTGTCCAAATGGTGTAGCTTTATTTTGCTGAAAAATCCAGAAATGTCCTAAACTACAGAAACACCTTACAGGTATAAAAAAAAAAAAAATCATACTTTGGTGTGTTCTGCTATTTAAGTTTCTGGACCATCAGATAAAAGGGGGGAAAAAAAGGCTTGCATTTTGCAAACCTGTGTGCATAGTTCGGAAGGACCCTCTTTAACAGAGCAAACATCAGATGACCAATAACCTTCACCAAGCCCCCAGTGGGTTATATAACAATGGATATATTTATATTATATATAATATATATTTAATTGAGAACACGTTAAAACAAGTACATGTCTACAAGCAACTGTTAAAGATGAGCTAGAAAATCAAATAAAAGAACCAAAGCTCATAATACGCATCTGAAATCGGTTAAGACATTTTAAAACGAACAGAATAATTGGAAACTTGTGTAACATGCTGAGATAATGAGGTTATTTGTTCATGATCTGGTAACGATGATACTAATTGTTGCTCAATTGCAGTAGTTTACCTCAGAATTATAGTTTTTGCTACGTAATTTCTTAAAAAAAAAAAAAGAAAAGTCTCTTTGTCTAAATAGTCTGACTACTGTTTAGTGATAATCTGCAAATTATGACGCACGCTGATTTTAAAGACAATCATTTTAAAGTTTAATTATTCACGAAAAATGGGTGTATGGCGACCCCTTCAGGATTTGAAATGAACAACACTTATTTCTCGCATTTACTGTATAATAACACAAGTTTGTATTATTGTGTGTTTGAACAGAACCTAAATGGTTGTCTACTAACCTGGGCATCCTGACCTGTATCGAGTGTTCAGGCATCCACAGAGAGATGGGCGTTCACATTTCACGCATACAGTCCATGGAGCTGGATAAACTAGGCACCTCTGAACTCTTGGTAAAGCATGTGTGATGGCTCTGTGTGATCTTTCTGAGATTGTATATGCAGCCACATGGTATAATAAGATAAAATAAAATATACCTTTATTCATCCCACAGTGGGGACATTTCTATGTTACAACAGCAAAGAAAAGAAATATATAAAATAGCCTCATGATATAATGTAATATGATACATAATATAGTACATTTTATATTTATGTAATATAATTAAATTATATCATGTATCTGACATGATTAGTGAGAGCGACGCAAGTCAAAACAGCAAATTATTTAATAAAATTATATATACAAAAGTTTATGGACAGCTGGCCATAAGATTTGTATGTACCTTTTGGACATGTCATTCTACCTTTAGTCCCAAATTGCTGTTATAATAACCTCCACTCTTCTGGGAAGGTGTTCCATTACATTTTTGGAGTGGTGTAAGTACAGTCAGGTACTGATGTAGTGTGCAGAACAATTAATCCCAAAGATTTTAAATAGGGTTGAGGTCAGAGCTCTATAGCAGGCCACTCAAGATCTTCCACACACACTTCCAACCCATGTAAAGGAGCATGGAGCTGCACAGGGGGATTGTCATGCTGGAATGACTTTGGGTCTCATATAGTTCAAGTGGAGGGAGAATATTATTCCAAAGAAATTCTTTACAATTGTGTGCCTCCAGCTTTGTAATAACATTTTGGGGAAGAACCACATTTAGATGGGAAAGTCAGATGATTTAATATTTTTCTCCATATAGTGAATATAATGAATAATTATGAGATTCGGCATTCTAATTTGACCCGGTAAGTAATTTGCATAATAACCAGGTTTTTTTTTATTGCGTGTAAAAGTCAAACATATGGGTAATAAAATATCAGAATCAAATCTCTAATTCGTTTATTATTTATGAATAATCGTCGTTCATTTTCCTATTCTCCAGCTGGCCAAGAATATAGGAAACAGTAGTTTTAATGAAATCCTGGAAGGGAATCTGCCGATCCCCTCCCCCAAGCCTATGCCATCCAGTGACATGTGAGTACACTTCCTCTCTGCTTCTTATTAGAATAAAATGACGTTTCCTATAATTATGGTGGTAAGATGTGACCCCTGCTGCCTCCCTATAGGACTGAGAGGAAGGAGTACATCAACGCTAAGTACATTGAGCACCGCTTTGCACGGCATACGGCGAGCACGGCCACGGCGAGGCAAGGTGACCTGTATGAGGCGGTCAGGACTCGAGACCTGCTGGGGCTTGTGCAGCTCTACGCTGATGGAGTGGAGCTACTGGAACCATTCCCAGAGGCAGGACAGGTACACATACACTCATCTGCCTCCTGGATTTTGTAGTCTTTCAACCTGTAGAGCTTGATTACACTATATAGACCAACATTTGTGGACATCTGACCATAAGATTGGTGATTTTTAGACATCACATTCCACATTTAGTCCATTTTGCTGTTATAAGAACCTCCACTTTTCTGAAGAAACATTTTAAAGTGTGCTTGTGGAGATTTGTGCTCATTCACCCACAAGGGTGTTAGTAAAGTCATATAATGATGTAGGGGGGAGGCCTGGGGTGCAGTCGGTATTACAATTTATCCCAAAGGTGCTCAATAGTTACGGTCAGAGCTCTAAAGCAGTTTGCTCAAGATCTTCTGTTTCAACCCATGTTAACCGTATCTTCTTGGAGCTGACTTTGTGCACAGGGGAACAGCCATGCGGGAATGACTTTGGGTCTACTAGTTTAAAAAAAGGGGGAAAATTTCATGCTACCACCTCCAAAGAAATTCTATACGATTGTGTGCTTCCAACTTTGAGGTAACAGTTTGAAGAAGAACCACATATGGTTGGAAAAAGTCAGGTGTCCCAATACTTTTGTCTAAATAGTGTATTTGGGATTACTTACATATTCCATAATTCAAATTCATTTATTTAATTTTTATTTCCAAAATTAATATTGGATTTAAAAATATTGAGTACTTACTTCTGTTGCTGTAAAAAAAAAAAAAAATTTTTTTTTTTTCAAATTTACAGTATAAGCCTATTTTTTTTTCTTCTTCTTCTTTGGAACAACCATGATAATACATTTTAAGGAAATTATTAAAGAAAACTTACATTTTTTATCAATTGTTTGGTGATTAAACACTGACTAATGCTAATGTCTAAATTACATTTTGTAACAAAATAAAAATAAATAAATAAAATATAAAAGCATTCATGAATCCAATATGTGGTGCACTTGAGGGCGCTAAAAACCCCTGACATTTAAAAAAATAAAAAGAAAGGAAAATCTTTGCGAATAAAATTGTTCTCTTGAATTTGGGCTTCGCCGTTTTAGAGGCACATAAAAAATATATATATATGTATATGTATGTCTCAATTGATTTGTTTATCAAGCAAGTCTTGTTTAACTAAAAATATAACTTATTATTAATCAGATAAATATTACCTGAGCTGATATAATCAACTAGATAATAATTAGGATTTACTGTAAAGGTAAAAGTATTGAGACACCAGACATTTTCCATCGTTTGCATGTGGTTCTTCTCCAAACTGTTGATACAAAATTGGAAGTACACGGTTGCATCAGATGTCTTTGGATATGACTGGACTAGAAAACCCAACCCTGCACCAGCATGACAATGCCTCTGTGCACAAAGCCAGCTCCATGAAGATAGATTTTTTGACCTTCTATAGTGCTCCAACACTATTATATAACACTATATAATATATATATATATATATATATATATATATAAATAACACTTTTGGAACGCTGACTGCACCCCCAGGCCTCCTCAATCTATATCAGTGACCTGACTTTACTAACACCCTTGTGGCTGAATGAGTGCAAATCTCCACAACCAAACTTTAAAATCTAGTGGAACATCTTCCCAAAAGAGTGGAGGTTAGTATTACAGCAAATGGGAACTAAATGTAGAATGGGATGTTTCGAAAAGCACATATGAATCTTGTGGTCAGGTGTCCACAATCTTTTGTCCATATAGCGTATTATTTTCTGGTTTTCTTTTCTTTCCTTTACTCATAGGGAATTTTGTGTTGCATCAGGTGCCTTTTTTTGACAGTTAGGCCTATAGAATGTGTGTTTGCTCTGATCATCTCCACGCCAGAAACACCCCCCCCCCCTCCTAAACTCAATTTAGCATCTTTGATTCTATTTGCTAAAAGAAAACAGCATATTCAAATGTTAAAAATATTAAAATCTCCCGAAAACTTTTCCCTGACAGTTGAACTGACGCATAATTGTTGTTATATCAGAACCTGAGGCCATCTGCTTGGTTAACTTTCATGCGAAACGTTTGATGGTCTCTGTCCCTTCCCCCCAAAACTAAATGTCAGACCACATATATAGATGAGGGATTAGATCTGATTTTCACTACCTGTAAATTAAGAGGATTCGAGAGCAACTCGGTCACCCGCAACCTGCTTTCCAGACGTTTTGGATCAAATCACGCAAGTCGGCGAATTGCATTTACACTCTAATATGGAGTAGCTCATTAATTTCAACATAGCATTGCATTCCAGAAGCTTTTACCCGAAATATGGTGAGCATTTTTTGGTAAAAAAAAAAAAAGTGGTATTCATTCATTCATTTTCTCCCGCTTATCCGTAATTCGGGTCGCGGGGGCAGCAGTCTAAGCAGGCCCCCGCCTTCGACTGCTGCCCAATCCTCACCGCACCGTCCCTTACGGTCCCTCCTGCAGGTGGTGAGCCCACGGGAAGGCGGCCCCACATCACGGACCTTGATATTTCCCTCGTAAGGGACATTATAATGTTGTATAATTTATTAAAATCTGTTGCATGCTATGAAGAATACTTACTTAAAACAAAAAGCTTTTTTTTTTTGACGGATGCCCTGAACCAGTTTATAGAAGATATTCTCAAAAATTTTAACCCCCCCAAATTCATTCATTAAATTTTCACAACTAAGATTTCTGTAACTAATATAACTGTTGATATTCTCAAGGGTTACAAACACTGGCCAGGATGCAAACTTAAAAGACACAAATATATAAATACGGTGGTCCCCCGGAACTCGCGGGGGTTACGTTCTAAGAAGTTCTAAGACGCGAGTTCCGAAAATCCGCGAATTCTGGATGCACCTTCGCAGCCCTTATGGTACCCTAGCGAATTCATCTAGACATGGTCACTTTAATACAATGATGTGTTTTTAAAAAAATTATGAAATTTGTTAGTGAAAACAAAGTTTAAAATGTTATTCCTAACGTTCCTAAACACTCGGTCCCGCTGCGGATTCCCGGCAGATAATCCGCAACTTGCTGTTAGTTAGGTTCCAAATGAGAACCCGCGAATTTTCAGAACTGCGAATTATCGGGGGTCGACTGTAATAATGCACGATGGCATTAAATACGATTGTGTATGTTGCAAAATAGTTTGGAGATGTGCTTCGTGGGGGGGGGGGGTTTCCTATAAAATTGCTTTATGATATATTTGGTAGGATCCTGGGGAGACGGCTTTGCATTTCGCTGTACGGACTTCAGACCAATCCTCGCTGCCCTTGATCGATTTCCTTGTTCAAAACAGGTACAGTACCTCCTATTACGGTCTCTTGCACGTAAATAAATGTAAAACCGATAAAGCAGATACAAAACAGATAAATGTTTGCTGATCTTGGCTTGTGTGTGTGTGTGTTATAGCGGATCTCCGGACCGGCAGACGGACAGCGGAAACACAGCGCTCCATTACTGCTGTACGTACGAGAAGCCGGAGTGCGTCAAACTGTTACTCAGGGGCAAGCCGCTGATCGATATAGGTCAGTGAGTGAGACACTACATTTGTAATGATGCATGGTTTTGGTTGATGTGTCCTACAAAAACAGGTGCTCCAATATACCTACTAAATGGCTTTCTAATTTCAGCCAATCAGAACGGGGAGACGGCCTTGGACATCGCAAGGAGGTTAAAAAACACACAGTGTGAGGAACCTGTAAGTGTACAGCCAGACATTTAAACATTGAACACCAGTGGCTCTGTAATTCAAAAAGCTAGAGTTTGTGGTTTTGAGTGTGTGTGTGTGTGTGTGTGTGTGTGTGTGTGTGTGTGTGTGTGTGTGTGTGTGTGTGTGTGTGTGTGTGTGTGTGTGTGTGTGTGTGTGTGTAGCTGATGGAGGCAGCAGCTGGCAAGTTCAACCCTCATGTTCATGTAGAGTACGACTGGAACCTGCGGCTGGAGGAGATCGATGAGAGCGATGATGATCTGGATGATAAGGTTAGAACCACTGCCCTCAGTGGGAGAATAGAGAAGCAGCTATCGTTCAGCTGGTGATTAGACAGGTCAATTAACAGACTTTTTTCAGCTTTCAACATTTTCATGTACAAGTAAAATAAAACTGCTACAAAGCTGTTTTTTTTGTTAGATTTTTTTCTCTCTCTTAAATGAACATACTGGTTTAATTCGGTAACTCTTTCCTTCATATATATTGTACTGTGCACAAATTCTGTCTACATGCTAAATGGCAGATTGTCTCTATTTAACAGCAGCCAAGTCCGGTGAAGAAGGAGCGATCGCCTCGACCGCAAAGCTTCTGTCACTCATCCAGCGTGTCTCCTCAGGAGAAGCTCTCATTGCCTGGATACTTGAGCCACAGGGACAAGCAACGTCTTTCGTATGGGGCCTTCGCCAACCCCGTCTACAGCACGTCCACAGAAACGCCCGCATCGCCCGGGGCAGACACGCCCACTCCTGCCACCAAGAGCAGTGCCAAAGGTATGAAGAAAGCAGGCAATTAATTGTCTTACATTTTTTTTTGTACAACCCCAATTCTAAAAGAAAGTTAAGATGCTGTGTAAAATGTGAACACGAACAGAACGCAGTGACTTGCAAATATCATAACCCACATTCTATTCCCAGTAGAAAATGGAAAAGATGTCAAATGTTTAAACTGAGAAAATAAACAATTTTAAGGAAGAAATAAGTTAATTTTGAATTTGCCATAACACGTCTCAAAAAAAGTAGTGACAGATACAACAAAAGGCTGAAAAAGTAAGTGTTACATTATGTTAAATAGGCAGCAGTTTAGTAACATGGCCTCCTCCCACTCTTCTCCACCAACTCCACCCTACCGGCACTCTTTTCTTTACTTCTCTAACACACTCTCCTTTACTTTGCACTGTTGACCCCAGGTACCTGAACTCCTCCACCTTCTCCACCTCTTCTCCCTGCAACCGCATCACTCCACTGCCCTCCCTCTCATTCACACACATGTACTCTGTCTTTCTCCTACTGACTTTCATTCCCCTTCTCTCCAGCACATACCTCCACCTCTCCAGGCTCTTCTCAACCTGCTCCCTACTCTCCCCACAAAACACAATATCATCCGCAAACATCATAGTCCACTGAGACTCCTGTCTGACCTCGTCCGTCAACCTGTCCATTACCATTGCAAACTGAAAAGGGCTCAGAGCCGATCTTGATGCAGTCTCACTTCCACCTTGAACCAGTCTGTCGTTCCCACTGCACACTTCACTGCGGTCACACTGTCCTCATACATGTCCTGCACCACCCTCACATACTTCTGTCACACCTGACTTCCTCATACAATACCACAACTCCTCCCTAAGCACCCTGTCGTACGCTTTCTCTAAATCCACAAACACACAATGCAACTCCTACTGTCCTTCTCTATACTTCTCCATCAACATTCTCAAAACAAATATTGTATCTGTGGTGCTCTTCCCTGGCATGAAACCGTACTGCTGCTCGCAGATGGTCACCTCTTCTCTCAGCCTGGCTTCCACTACTCTTTCCCATAACTTCATTGTGTGACTTATCAACTTAATTCCCCTGTAGTTACTGCATGTCTGCACATCTCCCTCTGGGCAAAGGTTCACCAATCCGCAAAAAACTTTGCCAATTGTTAAACAATTTCAAAATAATGTTTCTTAATATTAGATTGTGAAGACTTTGAATATCTCATCATCTGCACAATCTCAGAAAAGATTATGAGAATCTGGAGAAATCTCTTGTGCAATGAACAATGGCAAAAAGCAATTATTTGGGCCATCAGACAGCACTGCATTAAAAACAAGGATGATTTTGTAATGGAAATCACAGCATGGGCTCAGAAACACCTCCAGAAATTATTGTCTATATACACAGTAATGCATGTTAAAGCAAACTCTATTATGCTAACAAGAAGCCATATGTGAACCATTTAAAATGTACTATGGCAAAGTGGAAAACTTCTGTGGTCAAACGAAACGCTGCATCCTCTGGACTAAAGAGGATAGGGACCATCCGGCTTATTAACAGCGCTCAGTTTAAAAGCCTGCTTATGGAATGTGCAGCTTTGCACATCTAAAAAGGTACCATCAAAGCTGAAAGGTATATACTGGTACAGATTTTATAGCAATATATACTTCCATCCAGACGTCATGTTTTTATGTTGGTTTTTTTTTTTTTAGAGAAGGCCTTGAATATTTCAGCAACACATTGATAAACGACATACTGCATCTATTACAATAGCATGGCTTTGTAGTAGAAGAGACAGAGTGCTGAACATAGCCTGCCTGCGGTCCAGACCAGTTAAAGACATTTGGTGCAAATGAAAAATATGAAAATGAACCCAGGAGTGGTGATCAACTAGAATCCTGTATTAGACCTAAATGGGACAACATTCCTCTTCCAAAACCACAGCAACTGGTCTCATCAGTTCTCACACGTATACAGAATGTTTTTAGAAGAATAGAGGATGCTACCGTGTGGTAACCATGGCCCTGTCCTAACTTTTTTGAGATGCGTTGTAGCCCTCAAATTGAAAATTAGTTTATAATTACTTCCACACAGTGTGTACTTTCACACAGCGTCCAGACTTCTTTGGAACTGGCGTTGTATGATAATAGTACAAAAAGAAAAAAGGAAGCAAAGATACATAAACTATTGATATGCTCGTTTTGTCTAGTGTACAAAAAATGCTTTAGCAACAGAAGTACGTTATAAATATACACTGGCTGATATACAAAGCTTGTAGTATAGTGCACTTTGTATATGTGCACTTTGGGCGACAGCTTTTGTTCAGGCGTCTCTCTCTTTCTCTCTCTCTCTCTCTCTCTCTCTCTCTCTCTCTCTCTCTCTCTCTCTTTTTTGTGTGCTAGTAACCGTTTATAGCTTTTGGGAGGAAGTGACACAGTTGCAACACAATATCACACAGCCACAATCTTTTCTTCTCAAAAAGGAAGCTGCATTTGCACAGACAGACTTCTGGCAGATGTTGCATGTAGTTTTTGTCTTTTATATTTTCGAGAAAACGGTTTTGGTTGCCAGCGTAAGTCGGCAGCGCAGGACTGTATAACCAATCGTCCCACAGGTGGGAACCCGTGTCATAAACACACCCATTTTCTCGCTCTGTCATTAATCTTCAGACTTGTTTGTTTAAGACGGTAACAGGAATGTTTTACTCCAGGACATGTTTTACACATCAGAGCTGCCAGTCATGTAGCTGGGTTTGACTAAAGCTGCCAATGCACCTTAGAGATAGAAGAAATAAACAACAAAAGTTATTCTGTATTTTAAAACAGCTCTGTGTATGTGGTCAAACAAACAAAAAAAAGCCTCTGGGCCGGGTTTACAGGGGCAGTGAGCTGAGTAGATTTTCTAACATTGCGGTGTTGTTGGTGAGAAAATTTTGCTGGCAAACAACTGCTGCCAGATTGTGTATTGCTTATAAATGTTAAAGTAGGTTCCACAAAAATAGCCCTAGTGTTAAACTTAAAAAAAAAAAAAAAAGGAAAAAAGTGTGTAGATGAAAACAAAGAGGATTTGGGTGCATTTTGTCCTGTTTTAAATTGAACTCTGTCAAACTAAACAAAACAGAAGTGCTTCGTCAGCTGTAAAAGAGGTGCAAATTCCACACACAGAGAAGAGAGAGAGAGAGAGAGAGAGAAAAGGAGATGTGGGGTGTAGGATTAGTAAATGATAATAGACTGATAAGAGTCCAAAGAACTAGCAGCCATATTTGAATTTTCCAGCTCCTCATAACAGCTCACACAGAAATCAAACTGACGCTCCATTCAGTGACGCAACAACCATGTGACGTTGGAACCGACTCCAGCCAGACGGATTTCCCAAGACTAATGTGTTCAAATGTACAGCAAGCGTAAGCCTGTGCCTGGGCTTTATAGTGTTTCCCAGAGAACAAACAACTTCTGAACACCGTATCCGATTTAATGTCGAAACAGATATGTGGAGGATTAATCTACGGTAGTATCTGGATATACACTGTATGGACAACAGTTTGTGGACAACAGTGCATTACCACCTTGTGTGATTTTTAAACATTCTGGTCTACATTTAGTTCCTATTTGCTGTCATGATGACCTCCATTCTTCTGGGGAAGATGTTCTACTATATTTTGGAGTGTGCTTGTGGAGATTTGTGCTCATTCAGCCAAAAGGGCGTTAGGTATTGATATATGGAGAGGAGGCAATCAGGTATGGAGAGGATGGGTGTAATCAGTATTCTATTTCATTCCAAAGATGATCAGTAGGTTTGGGGCCAGAGCTCTGTAGCAGCCCACTCAAGATCTTCCACTCCCGCTCATGTAAACAATATCTTCCTGGAGCTTTATTTGTGCATAGGGGCATTGTCATGCTGGAACAGGTTTCGGCTCTCCTAGTTTACATAAAGGGAAAATGTCATGCTTCTGCATCCAGAGACATTCTATACAATGGTGTGCCTCCATATTTGTGGTAAAAGTTGGAGGTAGAACCACATATGGCTGGAACTGTCAGGTGTCCCAATACTTTTGTACACTGTGTTTATCTATTCTTTAACTTTGAAAGCATATAATCATCATATACATTTTTTTGTTATTCAATTAAGTGCCCTGTTGGAATAATAATATATAATTATAAGTAATTAGACTAAATTAATCTCTTTTCCACACACACAAAAAAAGCAAAATATAACTTAACATGCACAAAGACCCGTCTATGAAACATTACATAATAAGGCTAAGAACATGCACTGAAATTTCCCAAGTAGGAATTAGTTTTTTTATTTTTAATGTTTTTTTCCGTTATGAAAGGCTTTAGCACTGGGTCATGCTTATATTGGGGGGAAAACGAATACTCAAGTAATTTCATTAAATAAATTCATCAAACAAACAATTGAAAATGAAATAAAAATGGCAGAACGAAGGGATTCCAAAGTTTGGGATCATTTTAAACTAAAACACGAAGGAAACACGGTGCGGTTACCGTTTTTTAAAGTGATTTTTATAGATTTTATAGATTTTTAAAGCAGCTTTTCAGAGACAAGAAAACCACCATACTGTGTGAGATTTAATAAATAAATATGTGTGAATAATTGCGTTTAACAAATAGTTTCCTATAAAGCATTCTCTACATGGCCACTGCGGAGGGTACAGCACTGTACTGTACAGAATTTGCATGAGTACAGTATTTTGATGTAATATAGCAAATAAATGCTCTTAATGAGTTTAGTTTTCAGATATTCTTGTATGTAATATCAGCAAAAAAAATTATTACTTATATTGTCTTATATTCTCTTTTATTTAGTAGTTATCTTTAATTTTAATTACATTTCTTTAACATTTTTTTCGAATACTCGATTACTAAAATAATTGATAGCTGCAGCCCTAAATTGACCGTTTTTAGCGTTGCTTGGAGCAGTAGCTAAGGATTGTGAAGCAAAGATAAAGAGCACAAGACTAATGTGAACACATTTTAATAATACCATTGATCAATTTGTTCCTTTTTTTTAATCCAGAAAAAGAGAGTATGGGTCATAGTTCTATTTCCAATTGTATAGAGCTGATGAAGGGATTTATTTGCTCTGTCTTCTCCTTCCCAGCTCCCTCCACTGGCCCTCCTACCTCTCTTCCACTGGGTTCTCAGCCATGTACAAGTGGCAGCTCCACTCTGTCTAAAAAGAGGGCTCCTCCACCTCCTCCTGGAGGCCATAAACGCACTCTCTCAGACCCTCCCAGCCCTGTTCTTCAGGGACCCCAGAATAAAGGTAGGTAAAAATTGTTCTGAGTTGGATGGATGGATGGATGTATGGATGGACTTTTGTATGGGTGGATAGATAAGCAATATAATTTAATGACAGCTTTGCACACGTTTGCCATTCTCTCAGTCAGCCTCATTAGGTAGTTCTGGAATAGTTCTCCAACAATCTTGAGGAGTTCCCAGAGATGTTGTGTACTTGTTGGATGCTTCTCCTTCTCTCTTCTTTTCAACTCATTCCAAACCACCTCAACTAGATATAGATCAGGTGATTGTCGTCTGATGCAGCACGCCATCACTCTCCTTCTTGAACAAATAGCTCTTGCATAACCTAGAGGTGTGTTTGGCGTCATTGTCGTGGTAGCTAGCTGAAAGACACCAACAGTGTCACCAGTAAAGAACACCATCACACCCTCTCCTTCATTGTTCACAGTGGAAACCGCACATTCAGGAAGCGTCCGGTCACACTCTGTACGTCTAACAAAGACAGTGGTTAGAACAAAAACGTCAAGTTTAGACTCTTAAGATTAAAGTACAGTTTTCCACTGATCTAATGTCTATCCTTTGTATTTCTTGTATTTCTTGTATTTCCCTTGAAGCAATAGTGTCGTTGCTGCGATTCGACATGAAAGCCTGACTCATGCAGTCTTCTCTGAACAGTGAATGCTGAAATATGTCTGTCACTTAAACTCCCAGAAGCATTTATGTAAATCAGTGGTTTCTGAGGCTAATAAGGCTAATAAACTTGTCCTCTGCAGCAGAGGTAGCTTTCGGTCTTCCTTTCCTGGGATGGTCCTTATGAGAACAGGTTGCATCATAGTGTTGGGTGGTTTTGAAAACTGCACTTGGGGATACATTTACAAGTTCTTGAGATTTTCTTTTTAGATTGACTGACCTTAATTTATGAAAGTAATGATGGACTGTCTTTTCTCTTTACTTGACTGTTTCTTGCCATAATACTGATTTGTACAGTAGTTGTAGCAGCACTAATAGGTGTATTGACGCTGTACTCACCCTTTTGCCCTGCACAAGACAACCGATGGTCTAAAGCAGGGGTGCACATACTTTTTCAGCGTGCGAGCTACTTATAAAATGACCATCAAATTGATGTACCTACTATAAAAATGCATAAATAAATATAGATTTTTATAATGTCATGCGATCCACCAAAACTACCTTTGCGATCGACCGGTAGATCTCGATCGACGTATTGGGCACGCCTGGTCTAAAGTATATAAGAAAAGCAGGAAAACTCTTGACAAGGCCCACCTGTAAATTGAAAACCATTCTGGATGACTACCTTGTGAATCTGATGAGAGAATGCCATGAGTTTGTCAAACTGTTTTTAAAAGCAAAATGGTGGCTACTTTGGACAAGTTCAAATATAAAACACATTCTGGGTTGTTTAACACTTAATAACACATAATTCAATACGTGTTATTTCATAGTTTGGAGGTCTTCAGAATTAATGTACAAAGTTGAAAAAACAAACAGAAAAACCCACAAAACACAAACACACACACACACACACACACACACACACACACACACACACACACACACACACACACACACACATTTTCACTAACCCTATACATGTATGAGATTGTTCCAGTTTAATTCCCCTTTATGAGTAAACAGTGGGCATCTTTAATGAAGGAGATGAAATGATTTTCATTATTACTGTAAGTTTTATAATAGTTACCAGTTCTTCTATTATATATTTATGACACCTTGGATCTTCCTAACAGGAAGTACAGTGTTGCTGCTATCTGTCCCCCAACGTTTACTGATGGCAAAAAAAAAAAAAGAAATCACCAGCGCTTGCACCTGATAGCGTTTCCTCTTTTCTTAACTAATAAGGGAAACGAAATATAACCACCTTTTTTTTTTTTATTATTATTATTATTATTAATTACAGGGAGCGATTCAACACCTCCACCTGCGAACAGGACCTCGCCAGCTAACAAATTTGAAGGAATACAGCAAAGGTGTGTAACTGCTACGCATATACTTAAGAGTCATAATTGCACAACTGCGGAAATATTCACTCTGTTTTGTCCGTCGCTTTTTCAGCACTACTTCTAGTAATACAAAATCAACACTTGGTCCGAGAGTCTTACCGAAACTACCTCAGAAACGTGAGTGTTTCATGCTTTATCATGTAGCGAATATTTATATAAGTATAAATAGTTTAATCAGAGGGGGGCAAAGTTCAGATTAGTGCTTAGATCAGATTATATCACTGTTATACAACAATCACTTTGACCAAAAGTGTGAAACCTGTACAGGTTAAAAAGGTATTGTGTCCCCCCCCCCCCCCTTTTTTTTTTTCAGTGGCATTAAGAAAGACTCCAGGCATCAACCCCTCAGTGGACAAAACCAATCAGGGCCCTGAGGTCCTGCAGAAACCTACTCAAGTGGTGGACATTCCAACCAGAGATACCATTACCAGACCAACAGAGCCTCCACCCAAAATCCCACAGGCAGCCGAGAGGCCCCAGCCAGCCGAGATTCCTCCCAAACCACACGTCCTGGATCTTCCCCCTAAACCCCAGCTCTCGGATCTTCCGCCAAAACCACAGTTATCAGAATTGCCCCCCAAACCCCAGCTGTCAGATCTGCCCCCTAAACCCCAACTAAAGGATCTGCCACCTAAGCCACAGCTATCGGATCTTACCCCAAAGGTTCCGGCATCCGCAGCTACAGAGACACCTCAGAAACAACCAACACTGGAAGAGAGCGCTCCAAAGGTGCAGCTAACAGAGGTACCATCTCCAAGCCATCAGGGAGAGCTTTCACCAAGGCAGGCAAGTGAGGATACGAATGGGGCACCAGCAGGAGTCGTAGAGATTCCAGTCCCTCTGCCACGCAAAATAAACACGGTGAGTCATGTGGAAAGCGGAGTTGACGAGGCAGTGATTGAACGTGACTCATATCCGAGTTGACTTGATGAGTTGAGTTGCAGTTGAGCTGAGCTGAATCGCCCAGTTTGATTTTTTTTTTTTATTTGTGGGGCGAGTTGGCTTGTTAAGTTAAACCTTGGAGAAGATTGTGGAGTTGACTTGAGTTGATTTATTGACTTGGTGAGATAAATTGAAGTTTTTGAGTTGAGTTGACGTCTTGGGTATATTCGATCCTGAAGTATTGTGCTTTGTTTGTCAGGGGAAGGCCAAAATCAAAAGGGTGAAGACTATCTATGACTGCCAAGCAGACAACGATGACGAGCTGACCTTTGCTGAAGGAGAAGTGATCATCGTTACAGGAGAGGAGGACCAAGAGTGGTGGGTGAGTAAAAATTCACCGGATTTTGAGAGAAACTTTTTTAAAACATTTAAAAGAACAAGAGATTTTACACTATAATATGTAAGATTTCTAATGGACTTTGGACATTTGGTCTTTTCCAGATTGGACACATAGAAGGTCAGCCAGACAGGAAAGGGGTCTTTCCTATGTCCTTTGTGCAGATTCTGTCCGACTGACAATGTGACCGGCAGGTGTGAGACTGCTCCTGTAGCACAAGCTTTGCCCCCTTTAGCCTCTCACCAGACTTCGGACTCCGCCTCTCTGTATAGCTGCTGTAACCCAAACAACTCTCAAGAATCCAAAAGAAAAGAAAAACATATATCATATCAAATCCAGACTCTTGGGAAAAAAAGAAAGAAAGAAAAAAACCCCACGAAGGGAGAACTGAGTAAAGTGCGTGTTAACAAACTGCATTATATTGCCTACCAGTATTACCGTAGCCATGGCGGCCCAGCATGCTAACCTGGGTATGCAGTAGCTATTCTCGGAATATAGCACTTATACATTTCTCAGTGTATGCTGTAACTTTGTGTGTGTGTGTGCATATGGAATTATATGTATGTCCATATTAAGTGTCTGTGTACATATATATATATATATGCGCAAATGTAAGTGTATATATATGTACTTATGTTATGTAGGATGTAAGTGTGCAAATGTATGTTAACCCCTGCTTGCTTCGGGAGCCGGATCGACTCCGGCTGACATTTTAGCTGTGTTTTTATTCATCTCTCAAATTCCTGAATGGATGAAAAAACTAAGAAAAAAACGAGAGAATTAAATGAAGGTTTCACTGAATATTACAACAGTGTTGTCCTTAAGTATAGTGGCACGATAAGCAGGGATGAGAAAGTTCAAAAGCCTCTAAGTATCTCATCTTCTATGCATATAAGGTTACTGTAGTTGTACCAAAAAAAAAAAAAAAACGAGACAGTAACCACATTTTGTCCTCTATCTATAAAGTATCATGTTAAGATTCCTGCTCTGGAGGTGGTTTGCTGGTTAGTGTAGTCTGTGCCACCTGGTGACCATCTATGGATCTCCTTTTAGCTATTTAATGCCAGATGTGCAGATATTTTAAAGCCCCCAAAACATGGCCTAGGATCATGAGTCAAAGTAAACCAATCCCCAGGGTCTTACCATCCCCCTTAAAACACGTTGCCAACAGAATGCCCATTGACCAGTATTGGTATTACAGATTCAGGAACCTCGTTTATTTGGTCTGCATAGCAGTAACTCTGGAGTTTTGTTTGGTCATATGTATGTTTGGTTTTATTTGAATATGAATTCAGGGGAACAGAGCAATGAGTGACTGGTAGTAACAGAACTCCGAATGAACTTAATGCTGCATTTTCCTCGACCATTAAGACTTGAGCTTTTTAAGGTTATTTGTTTGTTTTTTTTCTGGAGTTTTTGCGTTTAACAGAAAATGTATTAGAAAAAAACGCCTCCTGATTTGTTAATCGTATTAGCCGTTAATAGGGCTACAGTGTGTCGGTTTGAGAAGAAAAAAAACAACCTTTGAGTGTATTGAAATGAATCTTCATTTATTTTAGTATGTGTTACAAATGCATTAGATGTAACTGTGGTAAACCACGATGCAAGATTTTCAGCACAAGCAAAAACAGCAACGCTCCATGAACTCACAAACCCACGTGAAGCCTGTGGAGTTCCTGATACGCCATTCCTGTATTGTGTACATTTGATACTCTCGATGAACCTGTTGTTGGACCAAAAGTGTGAAGTTCATGTTTAGATAGAACACACTTCATCTCGAGGTGCCATCTCGGCTAGTCAGGAACTGATGATAGACTCTTGATTGCTAATATTTCGAAGCAGCCAAATGGCTCATTTTGTGAAGAACTGGATCGGATCCTAATGTAATAAAAATATATTTAGGATAGATTTTACCACTCATTTCTCATGTTTTCGTCTGTGTTTTGCTGCACTGTATGTTTAGTCCCAAGACACTATCTAATATCAAGTTTCATTTAGAAATAAATATTTTACGTTCGAACAAAGTGTATTGTTTTTTTTGTTTGTTTGTTTTTGTCTGTATATTTGCTTAGCTTTTCTTTTTAGTCAAATATATTTTTCTCCAGTGGACTTTTGACTCGACATATTTTCGGTTTCTGGTTAGTCGTTTCTGCTCTTCTGATTTTTAAAGCATGTGGAGATTTTTACTTCAGAATCAGCACGTCTAGTTCGCTAGCTAGTTGACTTAATGCTAGTTTGACTAATCACTATAATACTGATGACTCAATCTATGAAGTTAAATTCCTCTCCGTTAGCTATGTGCATTTACATCATCTAAACATAATATGATTGCCTTCTTGCTGTGAATAAGATGTAAAGATATTCCTACATCATTGATTTGCAATACAAGCACAAAGAGTACAAGCACAAACTTCATTTTCTGGGGCATTCAATCGTGTCGGTCATCTACATCCAAATATGGTCCCAGAGAGCACACATACACCGATCAGGCATAACATTATAACGTGAACGCTGAAGTGAATAACAATAATGATCTCTTCATCATGGCACCTGTTGGTGGGTGGGAATATTAGGCATCAAGTGAACATTTTGTCCTCGAAATCTATGTGTTAGAAGCAGAAAAAATGGGCAAGCGTAAGAATTTTAAGTTTGACAAGGACTAAATTGTGACGTCTAGACGACTGGGTCAGAGCATCTCCAAAACTGCAGCTCTTGTGGAATTTTCCTGGTCTGCAGTGGTATCTACCAAAAGTGCTCCAAGGAAGAAACTGTGGTGAACCAGTGACCGGGTTATGGGTGGCCGAGGCTCATTGATCATTGAAGGCTGGTCTGTGTGGTCCGATCCAACAGACGAGCTCCTGTAACTCAAACTGCTGAAGAAGTTAATGCTGTTAATGCTGGATGGGTCAGATTTGTTTTGGCGGCACAAAGGGGACCAACACAATATTAGGCAGCTGGTCATAGTAATATGCCTGACTGGTGTATGTCAAGACATGTACATTATACCTTGTTTGTTAATTAGGTTGTTTATATGAATCGTTTCAGTCAGTGTTAAATATTCTCCCCACACTGCTCATTGGCCGAGCCTTCTTTTTTCCTAGTGTTTTTGATCTTGAACTGATCAACTGATCAGTATGTGTAGATTCATAACATTATTTTCAGGCATTTTATGGACTTATCTACTGCCCTCCATTTGATAAACACATGACGATGGTTTAACGTTTAGGATGCAAACTGGGGTGTTTCCACCAGGGGAAAGTCGTCCATCATGTTTAGCGTTTTTAACTTCCAGAAGAGACACTGGTGAAAAGAATTACTGTTTATAGCTGGTATAACAGGATTTTCTGTCATATATGTTTTTCAGTACTCAGACGAAATACAAATGTCACTTCTATTTGCATTTGATTTCCTGGTGACTAGTAAACTGCAGGAGGGGAGCATGCATAGGGAGTATCCATTCAAGAGCAAATGGTTTTTGTGCTGTTAATGTGGAACCATTTTCAGCTGCACAAAGTGGTCTCCAATTAAGGAAAACTATCGAGAGGGATTTGATAATTCCGGTGGACCAGACGAGAAAAAGGTACAGGAGCACTTAAGTAAATACACCCATCACATTTCAGCAACCATTTTAGTACCATTTGTTTTCAAGGGACAATACTATAGAAATTAAACGTAGATATATTCGAGTCAATGTGCAGCTTGTATAGCAGAACACCTCTGAAAATAACTCGACATACAGCCATTATTGTCTAAATAACTGGCACCAAATGTAAACACACCCTAAGTGACCGTCAAAACAGTGTTCAAAGTGTCAGTATTTTGTGTGAGCGCCATTGTTTTGTCTGAGCACTGCCTTAATCCTCCTGGTTATGAAATTTACCAGAGCCGCACAGGTTGTTGCTGGGATCCTCGTCTGCTCCTCCCTATATATATATATATATATATATATATATATATATATATATATATATATATATATATATATATATATATATATATATATATATATATATATATATATACACCGATCAGGCATAACATTTTGACCACCACCCTAATATCATGTTGGTCCCCCTTTTGCTGCCAAAACAGTCCTGACCCATCAAGAATTAACAGCATTAACGTATTTAGCAATTTGAGCTACAGTAGCTCGTCTGTTGGATCGGACCACACGGGCCAGCCTTAGCTCCCCACATGCATCAACAAGTCTTTGCCGCCCATGACCCTGTCGCCGGTTCACCACTGTTCTTCCTTGGAGCACTTTGATAGATCATCTGGACATCACAATTTAGTCCTTGTCAAACTCGTTCAAATCCTTACGCTTGCCAATTTTTCCTGCTTCTAACACATCAAATGTTCACTTGATGCCTAATATATCCACCCACTAACAGGTGCCACGATAAAGAGATAATCAGTGTTATTCACTCATTGGTCATAATGCCTGGTCGGTGTATATACACATGTACAGACAGAAAGATATACATGTGTTTATACATTTGACTTATTTAAATGCAAATTGTTCTTATAAATGCATAAATAGTATTAAAAAGAGCTGCTTTACAGGTTAAAAAACTAGTTGGTTATCATGAACTGTTAACAGGGCCTCATATAAACACCATGAAGAGTGTGAGAGAGAAATGGAGAAGTAAGAAACATTATGAATTCTTATAGTTACAGTTATAGTTACTATTAGATAAGGTTGAACATGTGTGTAAGTCAGTGGTGGGCCGTGCATTTGGTACCTGGGCCTTCAGTGAGGACTTACCCGACTTAATCCACCACTATCAGGTCGTGTTTATAGACACCAATAATATTATACAAAAACGCAATATAATAACGTATGGAATTACAGAGAGAGAGAGAGGGGGGCATTTAGCATATGGAGGGTGAATAACATTTTACTAAAACAACAAACCCAGTGAAGACTCCAAACCTCTACACTACAACCGCAACTGTGCACCTACATCATCTGGAGCAGAACCAATATTTGTCTAATAACATGACAAAAACATAAAATGCAACCTTCTCACCAGAGATACTCATACTCATTATTTGCACCGGTCCTCAGAGGCTGTAAGCCAGTGGTACCGCTCGTATTCACTGGTCTGGAAGTGGAGAACAAACCCTTTCCTGGACTGAGACAAGCTTGCTAGCTTCGGGGTTGGCAGACCTCTTTATGATGCCTAGCTTTTCTGGAAAATGTATTTCTATGTATGTCCACGACTATATACATTTCTCTTCCTCCTCCTGATTCTTTCGGCTTCTCCCATCAGGGGTAAAAAAGTCTAACTCAGATGTATTAATGTGTGCAGCGCTACACACGTTTTACCAGTCGAACTTGACTGTAACAGTTTCCCTCTGACCAACCAATCAGAGGACGAAAAAATGCTGATGCTATTCTGGGCCAGCTAGCTGCCCTGTGAGGTAAATCTGAAATCTGATTGGTTAAAGAAACAAAGCTATTAAGAAGACAATAATAAAATGGCCGGCAGTACTGACTTTGAAGGCTCTGGGCAGATTAGATTGACATGGCAGCACATAGAGGCTGAAATCTGATTGGACAATAAATAGAATCTACCATCCACATACACGTACTGAAAGCAGTGCAGCCAAGAGAAACTCTACAAAATGAAGAGTTACAAATATTAGAATTGAGGTTGTAAATGTAGGTCAGATCTTCTGAGACCAGCAGTGGGGCTTTGCTGTCTCTGGTGTAAGAGGGATTAACTCTGGCACAGAGGTGGGAAGTAACGAAGTACAAATACTTTGTTACTGTACTTAAGTAGATTTTTCTGGTATCAGTACTTTACTCCACTATTTATTTTTCAGAAAACTTTTTACTTTTACTCATTAAATTTTTACACAAATATCTGTACTTTTTACTTCTTACATTTTCAAAACAGACTCATTACTTTAGTTTTAATCCATTGATTTGGTGAAATATTATTTTTTTATTTGGACTACGCGCCTATTTCAGCAGAACAACTGATTTCCTGTTACTGTGTGTCTTTTTCAATCCACTGGTGTATAAAGTCCTGACTCTCACTCTTTACGAAGCTAAGAATCAGCAGGCAGAAGGCAGTAAGAAGTTTGGGGTTAATGTGGATGAGACAGAGGGAGTCAGTGATGTAAACATGACTGAGAACAGACACATTCCTGATCATCATCATCTTTTCTCTGCTTGTGTTCTATATGTGGATCTTCAGCCTGGATTTATTCATTAGGTAACAACATTTTTAATTCGTTTTGTATATATATATATATATATATATATATATATATATATATATATATATATATATATATATATATATATATATATATATATGTATATTTGGCTGTCAAAATGAAAATTATTTTGAACAGCACAAAATTTTATTAACGCGCTATCAATTCAGCGCACATTTCTGTTTCCCCAAATGTAAATAAATAAATAAATAAATAACAAAATATAAAAGAGGCGAAATTACAACCTTTGGCAAAAAATAAATTAAAAAACTCCAGATAAAAATATTTTTTATCAGTAAACTTTCTTAACTTTGCGCCAAGTCTCAAATCAAACACCAAAATCCACCATGATTCACACAATTTACCCTCTGGGTGGCGTTTTGTGGGTTTTTCCCTCATAATGGCGACACAAACATAAATTACTGTCTTTAATGATCGTACAGATAAAAACAATACATCATTCAAATCTGTAAAATGTCTAGAATTTTCTATATATAAGCTTCCTGACTTGACTTGAAGAGGTGCAGTCTCTCCGGTATCACCTCAATAACTGTCCGTGTGGAAACATAGCAAAGGATTTTAATGATGTCCACACATCTCTGCACTGTTATAGCCTTTATATTTAATCACTGTACATATGCTTACATATCAAGTCAAGTCAAGTCAAGTTTATTTCTGTAGAACTTTTCACAACAGACATTGACTCTAAGCAGTTTTACAGAAATCAACAGTTAAGGTAAGGGGTGTGCATTTATCCCTGATGTGAGCAGCCGTGGCGACTGTGGCAAGGAAAAACTCCCTTAGATGTAATGAGGAAGAAACCTTGAGAGGAACCAGACTCAAAAGGGGAACCCATCCTCATTTGGGTGACATCAAGAGTTTGATCATAAATATTTCAACAATACAGAACACTGGAGAGTGAGAACTAACATGAGTACTGGAGTATAAGATTATAAGTAATGTTCTTCCTACAGTCTTATACAGTCTATATGGTTAGTAGCTCCTAGTTTTATGAGCTCAACATTTGTGATCATCACAGATCCAGCATCAGCTTCTCCATGCCAGAACCTTTAAACACTCCAGGAGGTCCAATGTCAAAACCACACATGTAGTGGGATCCAATTGGCACTGGTATGTCTCTAGATGGTTCGGGATGTTTGCGAGTTCGGCATCTACTTCTTCAAAGTTCCATATTCTTCATGAGGTGGGAGGTGACTGGAGCTGGCCAAACCTCAGGATGCCTCGGGATGGGGAGAGAAAGAGAAGCAGTGGAGAGGAATTAGCGTAGCTGCTGTTCATAATATTAACAGCACAAGTTAATAATGTGCATGTGATCAGATGTTCTGGAGCACAAGGTTATGATGTGAGACGTATGTTATGTGTAGGCTTTGCTAAAAAAGATATGCTTTTAATCTGCACTTAAACTGGGAGAATGTGTCTGAACCCCGAACACTGTCAGGAAGACTATTCCAGAGTGTAGGAGCTAAATGTAAAAATGATCTACCGCCTTTAGTGGACTTTGCTATTCTAGGAACTACTAGAAGTTGTTCTAGTACAAACCAGTGTTTTGAGATCTCAGGAAGCGTGACGGATTGTAGCGTGTTAAAAGACTGGAGAGATACATGGAGATAATCCATTTAGTGCTTTATAAGTACATATATATCACATGCTGTAAATATGATACATGTTTAACACTTTCAAGCTGCCAGTTTTGGGCACCTGAGCAAGCCCTTAACTCACTACTGCTCATTTAGTAAATGAGATCATTAAGAGTCGCTTGGGATAAACACTTCCAACAGGAAGTGGCTATATCTCACTATCTTTGTCTCTGTGTCTCTTTTAGTAAATGTCTCTGTCTCACTGTATATGTCTCTCTCTTGCTGTCTCTCTATTTGTTTCTCACTTTTTCTAAAGCTGGGTCTGTGTCTGTGTCTCTTTGTCTTTGTCTCTGTCTTTCCTGCTTATTTACATGTATAACAAAGTTTTGAGTTTTGAAGTAATGCCATTAGCGATCTATGATGAAAGACTTCCCTGGTTCGATTCTTACCTTTAGTTTCATATTGAACATTATAAGAAGTTTTTAAAAACAGAACAATAAAAGGTCATTAAAATTGGTTGCTGGTAAATCATGGTATATCAGTGGTGCAGGTGTTGGAGATGTGGTTCTTGTACCTGAGTTACTTCTCATAGACTTCGAGTTACTGAGAGAATGAACAGGAAGGAGAAATTTTGACCCTCTAAAATCATGATCTAAGAGAAAACACTGGTCTCTTAACTATCGAAAACCAAGAGTCCAATAAGCAAAGCCTTGTTTGCCACCCCAGTGATAGTGTAGTGGTTAGTGATGCAGTCTCTGCTATCTGACTCACCCGGTTCGATTCCTACCGCTTAGCTTTCCTTTAAATGGTTTAAAAAGTTTTAATAAAGAACTATAAAAGGTCCTAAAAATCAGGTTCTTGCAGGAGATCCTGTGGCTCAATTGGAAGAGCTTTGCCTCTGGGTTAAGAGGTTGCTGGTTCAAACCCCGGCCAGGGCTCAAAGTTAAGAGTGTGGAAGGTTCCGGTGGCCGTAGTAAGGAAGGTGTCAGAAATGGCTGCGTGGAAGGTTGGATGCGGATGGTTTCGGAGGGCATATCCTGAAACAGGGGGGCAATATCCGGGCATCTGCCCCCCCAGTGTCTGAGAAGCTGAAAAGAGGGGGTTATGAAGCAAAAATGTCCAAAAAAGTATCGACTTAGTTTTGCATATATAGGGAAAATTTCTGCCAAAAACCTATCACCCTCACTTTTTCTGAGGCTGTGAAGCAGCAGGTCTTCACAGCCTTTGTTCAGTCAACCACCCCATTGCTCACCACAGAGTACTTTCCACACAGCTTACCCAGTGCAGGGAGAAGGCAGATTTGAACCAGCAACCTCTGAGCTCAGAGGCAAGGCTTTTACCACAAAGCCATCAAGTCCCACAACACAACTTCTTTTTTTTGGGGGTTTATCCTTCGTTTCATGCTTCAAAACAAGAAATTCAGACCAGACAGAAACACAGAAAGCAGGATTCGAACCCTGAACCCCACCAACAGCAAAATACCAGTCTTAACCCACTGAACCATCAGGAAGGACAAGCTGGAAAGCTTGTTTAGAGCAGGTCTATCTTTCTTTCTAACCCATCAATATGAAGAATATGAAGATGTAGGAATCAGGAATTTAACCTACCTCATGACTAGCAGACAGAAAGCCAGGTTTGAACCCTGACCACCAACATTAGCAAAGTACCAGCCTTAACCCACTAAGCTTGATTAGAGCAGGTTTATCATTCTTTTCATACCAGCAACACAAGAATTTAACGGTAAAGAAAGATGTAGGAAGTGAATACAGATGTAAGTAGCACAAGTTGAACCCACATTGTAAATAGCAGGAAGAAAGCAGGATTCAAACCCTGATCCTCACCATCAAGTCAAGTCAAGTGGCTTTTATTGTGATTTCTACTATACACAGTGGTACACATTACACAGTAAAAACGAGACAACGTTCCTCTGGAACCCTGGTGCTACACTAAACAACAACAAGCTACATAAAGTGCATCGAGTGCAACCGAGTGCAAACAGTGCAGACAAAAAACAATACAGACAGACAGTGCAGACAGAAAACACAAGACAACACAAGACAAGACACAAAACCTGAGATAGTGCCAACTAGTAAACCTACTGTATAATCTGAATATACAGTACTGTATGAGGAGAAGTGTAAAAATTATACCCGGGACTGAATATAAACAGACACAATGTAGTGCAAAAAACAGCAGCAGTCAAGAGGTGCAAAAGACAGCATGTAAACAGTGTAGTATAATAACAGTATAGTGTAATAAGAAACAGTAAAGGTGCAAAAAACAGCATGTAAACAGTATAGTATAGTAACAGTATAGTTTAATAAGAAACAGTAAAACTTTCTTTCAGCTTCTCCAGTTAGGGGTCACCACAGCAGATCCTCCGCACGTTTGATTTGGCACATGTTTTTACGCTGGATGCCCTTCCTAACGCAACCCTCCCCAATTTATCCGGGCTTGGGACCGGCACTAAGAGTGGCTGAGGTTGGTTCCCTGACCGGGAATCGAACCCGGGCCGCAGCAGCGAGCGCGCCGCATCCTAACCACTGGACCAACAGGGACGTAATAGTGCAAACAGTAAAGGTGCAAAAAACAGCATGTAAACAGTGTAGTACGGTAGAGTATAAATAATAATAAATAAATGATGGTGGAATGGGCTGAGATGAGTAATGAGTGTGTGTCGAGTGTTAAGTCTAGGACTTCAGCGAGGCACCAGCCTTAACCCCCTGAACCATGGAAGAGATCAGACTGGGAAGCATGTTTAGATGAGGCACAAGCCTTAAACCACTGAGCGACCACTGCTGAAAAGCATGTGTGCTTTTTTGGAGGGTTCATACTTTGTTTCATGCCAGCGCAGTAAGAAAAGGAGGCATGTAGGACTGGCTTTGAAACCTTATCACCAGCGTGGACTATATTAAGGACCATGTTCAGGCACAAGCCTTAACCCACTGAGCTACCACTGAAGTGCTTTTTTTTTTTTTTTTTTTGGTGGAGTTATCTTTCATTAAAGACCAGGAAATTAAGAAATTAATCCAACACAGAATTGAAATGTTTTCAGAGTGGACAAGGTCCAGAAGTTTTATTTACCAACACAGCAACCAGCTCGACCAGGAATCAAACTCTCAAACTCATCCTCGTGGGGACTCTGACTTAACCCACTAGGCTATCACATCCATCCATCCATCCATCCATCCATCCATCCATCTATCTATCTATCTATCTATCTATCTATCTATCTATCTATCTATCTATCTATCTATCTATCTATCTATCTATCTATCTATCTATCTATCTATCTATCCAATATGATGTGAGGTCCAGTTAACAGCTAAAACAGGTAGAAGTAATAACTACTTTTTACTTAAGTACATGTCAGAGCCAAGACTTCTTTACTTTCACTTGAGTAAAAAGGTATAATCAGTACTTCAACTTTTACCCGAGTATTTTAAAACATGAGTATCTGTACTTCTACTTAAGTAAAGGATGTGTGTACTTTTGCCACCTCTGCTCTGGCAGTAGAACTAAGAGAGGACAAGCCAGAAGATAACCCAGACCTTTGTAGGGCACATTGAATTACTATTGGATTATTAACATGTTTACATCCACATTGTTTTGCTTTTGTGTGTTAAAATGTAAGTTGTAGTGTTTGAAAGTTTTCATGAGCAGAAAACTCATAGCAGTGACTCGTTGGTTTCGAGTACAGATGCACACATTTTTAGTTTGAGAGAGAGAGAGAGAGAGAGAGAGAGAGAGAGAGAGTGTGTGTGTGTGTGTGTGTGTGTGTGTGTGTATGCTAATTTCAAGCACTTCCTCTCTCTAAATCAATGCCTTTTATAGGCAGGACTGCCTTTTAGAGTCGCGCCTGCCTTCTGTCACTCACCAACCTGATCTTCTCACATAAAGTTTAGCCTCCAGCGCTGATCCTCCTGCAACCCGGAAAATGGAGACGCAGCTCCGCTTCACCATGAGCAGCTGAGCGCCTGCACTTCGCCTTCGTGAACTCCGCGTGTGTGCTTTTGAAGACGTTTCACTCAGAGTTTAAGGTGAGATTAATACAGGTTTATTATTTTTTTTGGTAACAAATGTGTATTTGTTGTATTTAATTGGACGAAAAGGGTTGGAGGTGATGAGACACTCAGGTATAAATACAACACAGGAGCTCACTGTAAATACATGTATACACAAACACACTCACACAAGTCAGTTTGGACAAACTTTTGTGTTTTAGATACATTTTATTCACTAACATTAAGACACCTCGTTTTTGTTTGTTTGTTTTTTATAATTTTTTTGGTAAGTTTTTTTTTTTTTACAAATAAGCAGTGAAGTGCTGTTGCATGATTGTGTGTTTTGTTTGTGTTTGTTTTCTTTGCCAGGTGCAACATCAATGTTAAGTCTAAAAACTAGAATACAACTTTTTGATCTTTAGGTGAGCAACTAAAAAAAAATAAAAAAACATTTTTTACAAACAAGAATTAAGAAACAAACCAGCCGCTAGATTGAGAGAGGATTTTTTTTCTTTTTTAGTTTGAGAACTGATAATAGAAAATGGTTCTGGACTTCCTCTGTGTGAAGGCACATTGTGCCACTTCCTGATTTTGTTTGATACTAAACAAGTGTGTGTGTGTGTGTGTGTGTGTGGAGGGGTGGTGGTGTTGGTGGTGGTAAGTTCCTTACTCTGAAGTTTCTACTGTACTGATGCATAGCTGCATGAAAAACCATTTTTGCACACATACAAGTGCCCTCCTGATTACATACACATATGAGTTTGTGTGTTGAAAGAAATGTTGACATCATCACTCTGGATGAATACTGACGCTTTTGGTGTGTGATCAAAATACTGAAAACGGTCTCTTCCTTACCCAACCAAGTAGAACAGCATATCTATGTCCTTCATGTACGCTGTATGAAATATTGTGAGATATTGCAAGGACATTACATAAAATGTAGGAGGTGGTAGTTGTCCTTAAAAGCTGTCCAGGGTCCCTGAAATGATGCGTGTCTTTTTCTGGGTTTCCTCCAGACGTTCTGGTTCGTCTCGCGTCCCAAAAGAATGGCGGTAGGTGAAAAGAAAAAATCCCTATCGGTGTGATCGTGTGTGTTTTTTGCGAATACAGATTTGTGATTTTATTTTTGGACCCCATTGCACCAGCGCGAGACCTTTTACACTTTTGGTTCATATTATTGCTGAATACCACCAGCTGTAAGATGTAGGAACACTGATAAGACATCGTCAAGTCACCCAGCTCTCAGGGCATGACACAGGTGCAGGTAACCTGTCCAAACTTGCATTTAGGACCATTATATATTATATTAACGGGTACAAGTGAGATGCACGAATGCTGCTCTTATAGAACTCTGGTTAAACGTGATGCATCAGTGTAATACAAAATTGTTCTATTACTATAATATAATATAAGTAGTAAGAGAACGAAACATAGTCTCTATATTCTATATATTTTTGGTTAACAGAGAATTGATGGCTACTAATAGGTGGAGGTGGAGGTATTCTCCTAGTAAGCATTTACATCAATCATCTCTGTTTCAAGAAAACTGTCTACAACTCAAAATCAGCCCGATTTCTGTAGAAATATGTATCTGTGGCAACATGGTGGCTTAATCCTGATTTAAGGATATGAGAGTGTAGCGTTACACATTAAAAAAAAAAAACAGCATGTAAACAGATCGTTTTGTCAGAGCGGCAGCTGCTCATTTGACCAGTCTGTCAACTGCACCCACTGTGTCTATTCAGAAGCAATATCTCGGGCGAAACAACAGGAAATAAATTATTTAAAAGGTGTTTTCTTCTCTGCACTGAAACCTGATGGGGTTGATAGTCTGTCTGCTGTGCAAAGTGCAAAAGTTGTCTTTTTTTTTTTCTTCTCTCCCCAGTCGTGCACACAGAGCTTCCTCTACACAGCGCGGCTGAAAAGTCGAGTGCGATTTAGAGAAATCATTAAGCAGTTGTTTATGCAGTCATGCTTTCAATGATATACCACGCCTTTTGTTCTTTTTTGTTTTAGATGGAAAGTAAACAGTAGAATAGAGTAGAGTGTTTGTTGGTCTCCTTTTTAAACATCTCTATTAATTTTTTTTTGTGTTCAAGTGCAGGAGCATGACTTTCAATGCTCTCTAGCCAGAAGTAAGAGGTGTATGTAGTTCTGATGTTTGTTTCATTGTGCTGCCTAAATGGAAGTTGAAATGTATGCAGCGATTATCATGTGTAGCCTGAACTTTCAGTTTGTGTCACTTGTCTGATCTAAGAGGAGGAAGTTGTTATTTTGGAGCTCAGTATAACAGTGAGGTTTCCCGTGCACCTTTAATTATCTTGCACACTAACACGCATGTAACGCGGTTTAAATCGAGCGTGCTAAAACGGCGTCATATGCACATATCTCTCTTCTTTTCTCAATTTTATCGACCACCACTCAAGTAAACTAGAACCAGCCCAAGTGTTTAACTGAGGTATTGATGGATTACAGTAGAGGCAGCGTGTTGGAGCTTTATTTTGTCAGGATGATATCACTCCTCATTCATTTTCACTCCATACATTTATAATTCTGTTGAAATATTAATGAGCTCTTTTGTGCGGCAGAAGACAAACATTTGACAGGTATGAGCCGTCACCGAGTCGCAGGACTTTTTTACTATGGGGTGGCTTCAGCATTCAGCTCTGTAGAGTTATTATTGCTTAAAAAATAGGAACTGCAACAAGCTCACTGTGCAGGATTCACACTACCCTATACTCAGGGGAGGAAGAGCAGACGCCACAGTTCAGTTAATGACAGGGATGCCAGATTGTGCTAATAGAAATCCAGTCTGCAGTCACCAGGATTTTGTCGAATTTCATTGTGCAGCACTTACAATGCACAGTCCAGAGAGAGTGTGTGTGTGTGTGTGTGTGTGTGTGTGTGTGTGTGTGTGTGTGATGTACAGAACTGTTTCTATTTTTGTATGTATTGGAAAGCGGGTTAACACTGCACTTCAGCCTTGTTTGTGATGCGAGGGTGGAGTGTTTAGCTTCATGTTTTTTGCTTTCGGATGTAGATGTGATGGGGACTGTACTGAATCTGGCAACCCTGAGCAATGATATTAGTTAAATAGTTGACTAAACAAGGTTGCTCTAAAAAAAAAAAAAAAAAAAAATTTTTTTTTAAATACAATCGATGTGCAAGTTAATTGGAGATGTTAATGTTGTCCTGCCTTAGCGGGATTGCCAGCAGTTCCTAAGTTTGAGGTCCTTCTCAAGATGCTGAACAGTGGCGTTTCAGTTGTGTCTGGATTTAACCGCGTAAGCATCTGAGAACCACTGAACTCCCAGAACCACTACAATTAAAAAAAATCCTGATGATTCAGTTCAGGGACAGCACTGACGTCATTTCCATGCAGGCTATCATCAAAAGGAATACGTTTTAGTTGTAGGTTGTGTCCAGTGGTAGGTATATTGTATGTATTTTTAATTGGTTCTCTCTAAATCCCCATAAATCCAGCATTGGAGCAAGTATTTGTGTAGTAATTACTAATATTGATGGGGAGGGAAAATATGAGCCCAGGCAACAGTGTTTATGCATTCACACCTTGGAGCACATGTTCTCACAAGTCTGGCAGCCATCATGTTACTGCTTGTGCTTTTTTTTCTTCTTTTTTTTTTCCTTCTACTGTTGTGCTGCGGCTCAGTGATTCTGCAGTTTGACTAATAAAGTTTAATCCTGCTTTTAAAATGTATATTAACGCAGCTAAACACTTTAGGATCAGATCAGATCAGGCAAATAGTATTGCCTGGATTTAAAGGCTTTCATTTTGAGGCCAAAATTGTACTTGCATTAATCTTACTCCGACTTAACACGTGGAATGTGAAACCCTTCCCTCAAATAGGTTTTTTTTTTCTTTCAGAGTTTTGCATTCAAGTCTCCACCTGTGTGTAGTTGATACGGTGAAAAAAATTGACTTTCGTAGTTACACAATTGCACTTTTTGACCATAGGGTTGTAGGCGGGGATTGCAGAGATCCCCTTTGACTTATATTTTAGATTCTTCCTCATTTTGTCTCCGGAAAAGACTTTCTTTGCAACCCTGTCTTCCTCATTAGCGATATAATGAATCATTTAGAATGGCTATATTTTCCGCAGAGCTGCGTTTGGCATTGGTCAAGTTTTATTCAAACGAATTGAAATGGACTCGAATGTACGCTTTATGAGGGAATTCTGCAATACAGCGCAGCATAACGCTAAGAGGAAAGAGGATCTTTCTGCTCTCTTCCTCATATGTGAGCTCACATGCACACAATTGGCAAATTTTGCAGTGATTGACACAGGAGACGGATTATTTCCACCCTCGTTTCAACAATAGCTGCAGCATTAGGATTCAAATACACCGGACGATAGGAGAAACTCATCCAATTAACATCTCGACTTTTTATACCCAACTAAATATTCCTGCTGGATTTCTGAATGCTTTGGTAATACCATATTACAAGCACACGTTCATAACATCCAGTCAACCATAAAGAACCAAGCACATACAGAAACCCAACATAAAAGCCAAAAAAATTATAGAGAGCTGAAAGTGAATAATGACTGTACCATGAAAGTGGTCCTCCTAAACACTACGACTTCCAGTAATACAGCTCAGCCACTGCGGCGTTTTGGTTTAGCGTAGACTGACTGAAAGCCTTGATTTGCTTGTATTATGTTTGCTTGTGATAGCTTTTTTTCATTAATATGAACTGATACTAGGAATTAAGCGACTTTACACAAGGCTTTTTTTTTTTATAATTTTTTACATTGCGTAACTTTTTTTTTTTTATTTTTACGTGAGGTATCGTTTACATTTTCTCTCAGATTTTCAATCATTTTTCAGGTTCTACAAGTCAAATCTTAGGAACGCAGAACCTTTTCTATTATAAAAGGTATATTTTTATTCTATATAATATCTACATAATTATATTAGGTATTATCCATATCTATATCCATTAAAATCCTGCATGAGAAAGTGATTGCTGTGATGATGGTGGATTAAGAGTTTCATATAATAATAATAATAATAATAATAATAATAATAATAATAATAATAATGTGTTCTTTCTTCACAAATTTTGTTCCCTTTTAGATATTAATGTTATAAAGGCACAGGATTTAAAAAGAGGATAAAAACTGGTTTCATTATGTATATACATTATACATGATTTAATTATATGCTTCATTCAGACACACATTCAAGCTGCTGCTGCGTTTCATCAGAGTGCACACAAGTTAGTTGTGCTAATAGCGCCCTCTGGTGGAGCTGAACAAGTATTTTCTAGTCTTAGACATTTAGTGCAGTTAAATGAAATTAAATATGGAGTCCAGTTACATGCAATTCCTTTCTTTTCATAACATAACATCAATAAGCACCAAAAAACATGTAACAAGCACCCATTAATCTCCCAGGAAGAATATAAACCAGGTTGATCAGACGTTAAACCTTTAAAAAAAAAAAAAAAAAACCCTGACGTGTGGCCCATTGTCTTTCACCCTGACCTCAGAGAAACAGAAAGTGTGACCTGCTTATTAGCATCTTTCAGATTGTTAAAAAAAATAAAAAAATGAACATGAGCTGTGGTCAGGATTGTCTCCTTTTGTCTTATCAAAACACACACGTGATGATGATTAATGCTGTCTGCTGAGGAAAGTGTTCTGTTTTCCTGGGGTGCAGTCAGCGTTCCAATTCATCTTAAAGGTGTCCATTAGGGATGACATCAGAGCTCTATAGCAGGCCACTCAAGATCTTCCTCTCCAACCCATGTAAAGCATATCCTCATGCAGCTGGCTTTGTGCACAGGGGCATCGTGAATATACATTTGTAGTAACTGTTTGAGGAATAATCGCATCTGGCTGGTGTCAGGTGTCCCAATACTTTTGTCCATAAAGTGCATATACCTCAGTGAATGACGAACACGGTTACAAAGCCATTTTTTGGTTCGATTATTTTGTTCATTCAAATCGGTATAAAAAGGTTGAAAGGGAGAAAAACTTTTATTGCTTGTCTAAATGCAACTATGGAAGATTTGCTTTACGATTTTAGCAGGTAATAAATAGAACAACAACAACAAAAAAGCACCGGTTTATCTTTATTCCTGTTTTTTCTTCCGTAGCGTAGCGTAGCGTAGCGTAGCGTTTATCAATGGAAAATAATCTTTGCACATGACCTTAGACATATGATGAATGGCAATGAAAACTTTGCTTGTGTGGAAAAACGGTTGACTAAAGAAAAAGATGCCAAAGCATGTTATGTAAGAATGAAATCGATTTGACTAGTTTTCCATGTATGCAGCACGGTTCTATCCCATTCGCATGTCCTGCGGAATGAATGCAAATGTCATCATGCAAATAAATTCGTTTGTAGTGCAGAAAGAGTATGAGGAGCTTCTGCCCTTCTAAAGGTTTTTTTTTTTTTCTTTCCATAAAAAGCAGTATCTAGCAATCCATCCATCACGTCATATCACAGATCCTGTCTGTAAATCGCTCATCGAATTCTGAATGCTGTAATGAGTGTAAAATCCGCCTAGTTCAGTCTGAGGTGATGCTGTGCTCCATTACATTTAGTCTGAGATGCCCGAGATTCAACATCGGGACGGATACTAGAGATGAAATGTTAAAAGAAGGTGAAAAAGACGCCACTGTTTAAAGGAATAATGGACACTGGAACAAGTTCTGCAGCTTGTCCTAAAAAACAAAACAAAAAACAACAGACCGCTCAAAATGTCATGCCATGAAGACGCCTCATTTTGGAAATCCTAAATATAGAGCTTCTTCTCCATCTTCTTCTTCCCCCTGTCCTCTAAATCTGCCTCTTTCAACCCAACTCCCTGCATGTCTTCCCTCACCACATCCATAAACCTCCTCCTTTTTCTTCCTCTTTTCCTCCTTCCTGGTGGCTCCATCCTTAGCATTCTCCTACTGATATACCCCACATGTCCCTCCTCCCCACATGTCCAAACCATCTCAATCTCCCTCACCTTGTCTCCAAAACATGCGCTGTCCCTCTTATAAACTCGTTTCTAATCCTGGAGACTCATGTTACGTAAAACACCTCCTTTCTAAAATGTCACCACATTAGTTATGTTCTTCAGTAAGTTTTTCAGTCCACACCACCTGATCAGATGTAAGAATTCATCAGCACTGTAGTAGAAGTGTATACACTGTGAGAATGTAAGTTTCTATATATACACTACATGCACAAAGTTTTGTCCTCCTTCGCTGTTATAATTGCCTCCACTCTTCTGGGAAGATGTTCCCCTAGATTTTGGAGTGCAATTGTGGAGATTTTGTGCTCATTCCACTACAGTGGGCGAAATAATTCTCTGATCCTCTGCCGATTTTGTAAATTTACTCCATTACAAAGAAGAGAAAAGTCAGAAAAAAATCTCTAGACTCCCACACACAAATTAGTCTTGTCCCTTTTAAAAACTCCTAATACCATGCACTCTATAATCTTGAATGAGAACCTCCTGACCTCAGCACACACATGAAGATGGGTCATGGATGGGACTTGACACGACGATGACCAAAAACTTGTAGCCCATTCCAGCCTTGAGCAGGTCTACAATCTTGTCCCTGACCTCCTTTGACAGCTCTTTTGTTCTCGCTCATGGTGGTTTAAATGGAAGAGGTTGATTCTGCGATTCTTTTCTACACATTAGGAGTTCTTTCCTAAAGGGACAGGACTAATTCAGGTGTGTGGGAGTCAGAATTCTTGCTGGTTGTTAGGGGGTTAAATACTTATTTCACTCGCTCAAATATTAAATTATTAACCTTTTATTATGGATCAAATAATTATTTCCCCCATTGTGTGAGGGTGATAGTAAAGTCAGGTGTTTAATAGGGTTGAGGTCAGAGCTCTATAGCAAGACACTCAAGATCTTCCACTCTAGCCCATGTAAAGCATATCTTCAGGAGCAGGCGCTGGACACTGTGCATGATGTTCATTGACATGACTTTCAGTGTTGTTATAAGATTATTAACATTCTTACGTGGAACTCTAATCGAAGTTAAAATATTGATAATTATTCACATTTAAATTGAGAATACCGAGCAGTGAATGTCCACAGTCCTAGATCTTCTCCCATACAGTCTCTGCTATTCAAACCATGCTTTGGCATGAATCATTGTCCTACTGGAAGATCAAACCAGTTGTAGCTTCATGGCAAAAGGAAGCCAGGATGTTCATTTAGAATGAGTCTCCTGGTACTTCATGGAGTCCATAGGTCCATGACGCCAAGTGTCCTACCAAAATTGTGGTAAAATCGATGTACTTCTTATAGGATCATGGTGCGGAGATTTGCTTCTCAATGTGCACAGGGGCAACATGTTCCTACATTCTGGTAAAAGAGGATTCATCCAGAGATTCAGATTCATTTTTTTAAAGAAGGGAATTTGCCCACCGTGTCATGCAGTAACTATACCCAGAGTAAACAAAATTCTAAGGAACTCCTAATGCTACCAATTCATAATGTGTGTGTTTATGAGCGTTAAAAATGCCAGTCATGTTTGCAATACGACATTTCTTTCAATAACAGTTTTTAACAAGACTGCCAGTAATCCTAGAGCTGGTTTTTGTATTTAGGCTGTTAAGCAATAGAGATTGAGACGTCTTTCCTCCCACGTTACACACTGCAGCCCTGCAGAAGACGTGAAAGGTTTATTCATTTGTATTTATTTTGCTTTTGCCTACCACTTTTCCTTGTGATGGGAAATGTTGAGACATTTACTATTACAAAAAATATATTTTACACACAAACGTTAAAATAGCTATCGGTCATCAGTTATCAGGGGGGTGGGGTGGGGTGGGGTGTTGGTTTAAAATTAGTGTAAAATAAGTATTGAACACGTCACTCTTTTTCTCAGTAAATATATTTTTACCAGATGTTGGGAACAGCCCATGCAATCCACACATGCAAGGAAACCAAACCATAGATGTTCATAAATTAAGTGTAATAATGTAAAATGACGCAGGGGAAAAGTATTGAACACGCTTATCGAAATGTATTTAATACCTTGTGCCTTTGTTGGTAATGACGGCTTCATGACTCCTCCTGTATGGAGAAACGAGTTGCACACGGTGCTCAGGTGTGATTTTGGACCCATTCTTCCACACAAACCTTCTTCAAATCCTGAAGGATCCTGTGGCCTCTTCTATGAACTCTGTTCTTTTAGTTCTTTCCATAGATTTTTTATGGTATTCAAGTCAGACCATCGGCTGGACCGTTCTAGCAGCTTTGTTTTCTTTCTCTGAAATCAATTGAGTTTCTTCGGCTGTGTGTTTGGGATCATTGTCTTGCTGTAAAGGTCCACCCTCGTTTCATCATCGTCATCCAGGTAGATGGCAGCAGATTTTTTAATCAAGAATTTCTCGGTATATTTTTCCCATTCATCCTTCCTTCAAACATAAATGAAGTTTGCCAGTACTGTATGCTGAGAAACAGCCCCACACCAGGATGTTCCCACCTCCAAACTTCACTGTATGATGTGTTTGGGGTTGATGTGCAGTGCTGTTTGTCCTCCAAACATGGTGTGTATTATGGCGTACAAAGAGTTACATTTTGGTCTCATCTAATCAGATTATATTCTCCCGGTATTCTCCCAGTGGTGAGCGTGCACACAGGACACGGCGGATGAGTGCATTACTTATTATTTTCTTTAAAGCAATTGTACCTGCTAATTCCAGGTCTTTCTAAAGCTCTCCACAAGTGGTCCTTGGCTCTTGGACTCTTCTTTACTCGTCTGGCAGAAATATTGCAAGGAGCACGTCCAGTTTATGATGAAATGATGTTCTTTCCACTTTGGGGATTATGGCCCCAACAGTGCTCACTTAAACATTCAGAAGTTTTGAAATCCTTCTGTAACCAATGCTATCAGTATGTTTTGCAGCAATAAGGTTACAACGGTCTTGAGAGAGCGCTTTGCTTTTACCCACCATGAGATGTTTCCTTGTGTGACACATTGGTGATGAGACACCTTTTATGCAGGCCATCAGTTGGGATTGAAGCAGCTGATATTAGTTTGTACTGACACGAGCAGGATTGCTTTCTAAGCACTGATTGATTTCAGCTGTGTCTTGGCTTTTGCACCTCCCTTTCTTCATGTGTTCAATACTTTTTCCCTGTTTCATTTCACATTATTGCACATAACTTAATTTATAGACATCTTGGGTTTGATTTAGTTGCATGTGTGGATTGCATGGGTTCTTGATTTATGGGAAAAATGATGAAGATTTTGTCAATAGCACCTTTTAGAAATACATTTTTACTAAGAAAAATGGTGACGTGTTCAATACTTATGCTGCCTGCTGTGTGTGTGTGTGTGTTTGTGTGTATCTCACATTTATATCTGTTCTTAATATACATTAAATTAATACTTTTTTAAGTTTTTAATGCTCTAATCAACGTGGACATTGAGAAATATGGATGCTTCATGCAACTATATGCTCATTATTAGTGAATCCATACTGAACATAGAGCATAAAGACAAAATATTCTTCTTAATGTTTTCAAGTAATTGTTGTTTTTTTTTTTATCACGGTTATATATATACACGTGTGTGTGTGTGTGTGTGTGTGTATATATATATATATATATATATATATATATATATATAAAATGTATGTGTGTGTAAATATAGATGCTCTGTAGACAGTTTTGAAAATATAATCCAAATAAAAAAGAAAACAGTAATTACCAGGGTTCAGGCAGCTAAGGCATTGAACACCATAAGGAAAAAAAACTATTATGAGCATGCCCACCGAGTTTCATTCTCATCAGCCTCCATTAACCTTGTGTAATTGGTGCTCGAACTTCATTGGCCGATGATGGAAAGGTTTTTTTTTTTGAGATACGTGAATGTCCTCATAGACTCTTGTGGCACATTGGCCAAAGGCACTACATGCCAATTTGATAGGACTAACAGATGCATAGTTATAGTCGCTTTTTTTGTTTTGTTCATCTTATAGCACCACCAAGTGGTCAAGATCGGCATTGTTTTAATTTGAACAAAGATTGAGTTTATACAGTGTACTGAGATTGGTGGAGAGATCTCGTTCCATTAATCTGTTCTAGCCATTTTAGTAAAAGTGGCCCTGCCTATTTCAAAACTGTTTGGCAACTTTTATTTTTAATAATTATTTATATTCACTGTCCACGAACGTTTGCATTGGTTTGGTTTCCGATCAGGCTAAAAAAAAAAACTAGTACCTATAATTAATGAACAATTTGATTAATAGCACTGGTCCTTGAAGCAAAGGTGCTCGGCACGAGGAGATCTATGAAATGATAAGAAGATTGTATATCACACAATATTTCAAACATACACTCAATCAATAATTTTACCTGAAAAACACGTTATCGCCCTCATCTGGACGATTATTGCCACAGAGTTTCGTTCATATCGGCCTCCGTTTACCTTGAGTAATAGGTGCTCGCAATTCTTTAGCCTGTTTATTTGACATACGCTTCGGGTCGATTGGAAGAAAGGTTGCATACTTGTAGCCCCCCGCCCCCCCGTTCCCACGCCTAGTGGCAAAGCTATGCAATTATCTTTTTATGTGACCAAAGATTGAGCTCATAAACACGAGTACCATCTTTGATGGTGGAATATCTCATTCCAGGTTTTGGAGACCCTTTGCAAAACTGAATTGACAGTTTAACTGTTTTTTATTTTGTATTTTTTATAATGATCGATATTCACTAGACTTTAGACATTTTCTTCGCTTTGACCCATGGATTGCAAGGATGTAACACCTTAGAGTCAACGACAAACGGTGTTTGAGCTCTAGCCAAAGATTTGTCTGGCCAAGACTTTGTCAACCTTTTCCCAAATTGAGCTTTTAGGGTGGAAAAAAAATGTGAACAATAAAAATTCATTAAATATAATTACAAAAGGGTTTCTGCATTACTTCTGTAAAAAGACATACTAATCACCATGACAAAATAAACTGCACCAATATAATTTGTCCACTAAGGGGCAGTAAAACCCCACCCTATATTTTTGGAGCGACATGAACATCCTGTTCATCAGACACAGAATCAAGTTTCACTATTAGGTTTAGATTTCAGATATAATGTTAAGGTCAAACAGTAACTTAAAAAAAAGCCATCTGATTTGTCTACAGCACAGTAAAGTCAGAGAGTTGCAAAAGATTGTGAAGGAACAATCGAGACTGTCGAGTTTAAGATAATTTATAAAACAGGCTTGAGAAACAGGATACGGGGCAGGATTTATTTAGTATTTACATAATGACTTCAAGCTCAACCGTTAATCAAATGGCAAATAAATGATGAACCAACCAGTTAATGGATCATCGGTGTTGACAGCCAAGCACGATGATGAGGTGGCACGGTTTTAGCTCACATGCTTTTCTTGTTGATCACTCGCATTTGGGTGGAGTCTGTATTTTGCGCTCTCGCTCTTTTTCTCCTTGTGGGCGTGAGTCATTGCTCAGCGGCGAGGCTCTTAGCCTGGTCACTACAGCTGGCCGGAACTGCATGCCTCACTTTTCCACTTTAAAGCAACACAGTGCTGTTTGTGGGATGTAATGCTGGTGTGTGTAGATATATACACAGTGCCTCATGAGTGTGTCATGCCACTGCTGAGGTCTACACGGGTTGGGGGGGGGGGGGTTGAGTTATGGGAAATGATGCTGAGGGAGAAGAGATGGACCGAGCATGTGCGCCAGGAGGGAAGAGCGAAGTCCCAGAGAGAACAATTGATGTTATCACCAATTTAAAAAAGTGAGCTATTCTAATATCATAATTCCTGGCTATGCTGTTCCATAGTTTCATAATTCCAGGTTTTGCTGGACCTGCCTGAGTAAAGACGGGCCTTCAGCTTTAGGCGCACAGATGAGCATGTGGCACCGTGATGGGTTCATTTCATTTCATGCTGAACTCAATCTGGGTCAGAAGGGATGCAGTGCTTCGCTCTCTCACTCTCTCACAACTCACTGCAGCACCCCAGCACTGCAGAGCCCCACCCCGCTGTGCCTCCTGCCCATGTGACTTCATTCCCCTCCTTCTAGCTTGCTTTGCGCAGTGTCTGTGTGTGTGTGTGTGTGGGATGTGGAAGAGAGGAAGGCGGGTCTACATTATGTGCGCCACTAGCTGAGCTGTAGTAGTTGTAGTAGTAATAGTGGAGGGCACGTGGACACACACGCTGCTCTCCATGCTGACACATGCTGTTCCCTGCACACACACACACACACACACACACACACACACACACACACCCTGCACTGACAGATTTACACACACACACGCGTGCTCCCATGCGCATTGCGCTAATGGGATTTGGGGATTGTAATAAAGACTCTCTCATTCGGATCTCATCCCATGAGTGTCGAGCGACAGCCGTTCTTGGTCATTTTTCCTTGCGATCAATAAATTATATGAGCATCACTTAAAGCAGGGTTATGAACAAATTCTGTACATTCAGGGGAAATGCTAATTTCTTTTGAATAGAAATCAAATTATGTACTTGCACAGCATTTTTAACTCCGGCCAATTTCTAGAAAGGGTGCCTTTAAAAAAAATAATAAAATAAAAAAAAATAAAATAAAATTTATATAAACAATATCGAGCACTTCAATCTGACAGTCCCCCCCAGCCACCCCCCCCCCCCCCCCGATTTCTGATCCTGCATCTGTTCCACTTACTACAGTCGTTATATCGATGTTCTTTTAAGGCTGCTGAGTATCATCTTCCATGCTCTCACCTCGCCCCACCCCAGAGAGCTGCTCCTATTGGCTGCTGCATTATTTTTAGTGTAGAGATCCGTTTTTTTGGCTCCATGGAAACAGCAGAATGTCGCGAGCCAATAGGAGGACAGAGCAGATAAGTGCTAGTCAAATGAACAAGCTGGATTCAATCATCCTCCTTCCACCCCCCCCATCCCAGGCACATCAAGGTGGATTTGGGGTATTCAGGACTGAGCCGTCGGTGCTTATTTACTCCCTCTGCATGGCTGCATATGTAGTATTCGAAGGAGCACGCACGCACGCACGCACGCACACACACACACACACACACACACACACACAAAGCAGAGTAGGTCAGGGGCTGACCCATTTACCTCCTTTCACTCCACTTGCTCCATTTGTTCTGTAAAGCAGTCCTAGTTTCTGCAGTGAGGTTGCTTTTAAAGAGTTAATCCTGCAAAAGGAATTTGGTGGAGCCTGGAGCAGACTGTTGCAGTTATAGTTTGAGGTCAGTCTCTTTCCACAGACGATCCTCCCTTTCTCGTAGGTGGTTTGAACCCCTGCGTATCGTGTGTAGCAATGAATACCTCCCTGCTTCAGGAAGAGACGACTCCTGTATATCGACACAACTGATTCACCAGAGAGGATTCCTGGATTTTCAGCGAAGTGATTCCTGCTTCAGGGCCAGCTCAGTTCAATTTGATTTATATAGCACTTTTAATGATAGATTCACAGTAATGTGGCGAAACATGCAAATTTCAGTCTGTAATGAGTAAAGAGAAATACAGCAGTCTAAAAGCCAGTGATATTTCAGGGCCAGGGGTGGAAACTTTTAAACAGCTCTGATGTCAGTTATTAGGATGCATAATGTATTTGTCATGAAGTACAGATTATATTACGTTATATCTGGAGCAGGAGGTTTGTTCTTTATCTAAGAAAAAAAACCCAGAAGAAGGTAGGGGGGGGTTTAAAGGCCGAGTCATGTTTTTTTTCCCCTCTTTTTCTCAAGGAAAATACCAATTGATATGGTGAGCATGCTGGAAAAATCCCCTGAAATATTTAAGGTGTGGTGTTTGGGAGCAGTTTGGTTTCCAGGTTAGTTATATAGCTGACAACCAGTGAGTGGCCTGAAACATTACAAGTATAGTAGTAATGTGCACTAAAAATGCTGCCATTTAAACAGCATTTACACACTGACCAGGAATAACTTTATGACCACCTGCTTAATATGGAGTTGGTCCCCCTTTTGCTGCCAAAACAGTCCTGACCCATCGAGCATTAACTTCTCCAGAAATTTGTCTGTTGGCTCAGACCACACGGTCCAGCTTTCGCCCCCCACGTGCATCAATGCGCCTCGGCCGCCCATGACCCTGTCGTTGGTTCACCACTGTTCCTTCTATGGAGCACTTTTGATAGACCACTGCAGACCAGGAAGACCACAAGAGCTGCAGTTTTGGAGATGCTCCGACCCAGTCGTCTAGACGTCACAATTTGGCTTGTTGACTTGCTACCTAATAAATACCACCCACTAACAGGTGTCATGTCGAAGAGATAATCAGTGTTCTTGACCTCACTGTTTATAATGTCATGCCCGGTCGGTGTAGTTACTGCTTTAAACCAGGTGGACGTTCATTGCTGCAAAAATGAGACTTTGTTCAGTCTAGTGCAGAACTCGGGATGCAGAAGTATGTCTAGGGCTACTGAGAGCCGCATGACGTCCATTACAAATACCTCCATGCTTCAGACACACACCCACACTAGTGAAAGCCTGGCCTGAGAGCTACTATTTAATGTCATGTCTCTATAACACTTAATGAAATAAGAAAGCAGTGTCATAACAAATTTGACCGTGAAATTGGTTTATTGCAGCATCCGTGTTAAGGGTTAATAAGACTAAAGATATAAACCTTTACATCTGTTGATCCTGGTGTGACCGTGGCAGAGTGTGTTTTGTGTGGTGTTGGTCTTCGCCCGTCTCCATCGCCTTGAACAGCTGTTCTCTGTCACACTTCTATGTCTAACAGGGATGAGTATGATTCAAAGCTGGGGAAAAGTAATTATTCGGGGATGTTCAAAGAGCTTAGACAAGCGCTAGACTTCGCTGATTTATTGCGTGCGCTCGGGTTCCCCAGCAAGCTCATATGATCTTTATATCATCTCTAATTCACTCCTGTTCCTCTGTCAGGTTTCTGATTGGACGGCATGGGGAATCTGATTAAGGTCCTGACGAGGGACATCGATAACAATGCGGGGAACTTTTTCCTCGACTTTGAAAGTAAGTGTTTAAACAAGGAATCCTTGTTTAATGTTGTTGTTGATGTATCAGGGGATCTCACAAACCATCTAACATTTTCTATACATGATGAAACAAAGGAAGAATTCTTGGTTGTGAATGAGTGTACACAGTGCCTGTGTGTATAAAATCCAGTGCTGCTTTTTTTCACAGATGCTAAGCCTACTGAAGCAGAAAGAGAGTTATGGGAACAGATGAACGAGGTTCTGACTGAGGCCATGAGTGTTTTAATGGATCTGCAGTCCTACAGTGGAGCTGGAGAAGCCATTAGACAGGTGAGCGTATTTGATATATAGCGGTAGGGCGTAAAGGACAGCGTCATGCAAAAGCCTTTTCAGGACGTGGCTGTTTTCCGTAGCCGCTGTCGAATCTCCAACTGTTCTGTGCATTTCCACTGCAAAAAAAAGAAAAAGAAAAAAAGACTCTTCGCAGTCTGCACCGCCGGTTCGGTTCCAGCAACCAAATGCGGTAGGTCTAGGAAGAAGAAAAACATTGGGTTGTCATGACAGCTCGTGTTGTGCAGGACAGATTTTTACAGTGTTGGAGTCAATAGCGTATGATCAGACACACCAGTGACACTTCCAAATACAGCTTACAATCGTCCAGTGCTGTTTAACTCAACCGAGTTCCTGACGTCTGCGATTCTCATGCAATTTGTGTCCGGCAGCGACTAAAAAAAGAAAAAGTCAGTCCACTCGTTTTGGACAGGAGACACAAACGACATCGAATACTATTTAGCTGTGTTATCTGCTGTAAACACGAACACTTCATACTCGACAGCTATCCGACCTGATACTGCTGACTAGAACAAAACCAAGCGGAAATTTGTGGATAAGCAGCGCTGCACACGTCCACTATTGATAGCTAGATTTTTTTTTTTTTTTTTAATCTTTCCTCACAAAAAAATAAATACATGTAGTCCCTAACTTACAATGCATTGCGTTCAAAAGAACGATCAGTACGGGGTAGTGTATTTTTTTAGTAAAAGAACAGTACATTATTCAGCAAAACAAAGCAATTTGCACTACTGTAATGTATAAACTTTACAGTATATGTGTGTGTGGCAGCGGACGCTTTCACAAGCGAGTAAAAAGGATAATAAGGAGAAAAACATAAGCTAAAATTGGGCTAAAACCAAAAACACAGGGGGGAAAAAACACACGCTCTCACACCGAGACAACTGAACGCTGACACATTTTGCCAAAATGTAAATATTTTTTTACAATTTTGTCGTATCGCTATCGGATAAACTTTTGGTGAGTTTGTTTCAGGCCTATTATTTTACATTATTACAAAATGAATATCAATATTAGTTTTGATATTTTGATGCCCATACACAGGACAATGATTTGGAGCACAGTGAAATTTGCAGTGAACTACGTCATTTGTTTTTCAAACGCTATAAAAGAAAAACAAGGTAAAGCTATAAACTGTATCTTGGGTCTATTGCGCTGTGAATGCTTTGACGATGATTAGACGATAACGGGGGTTCTCAGTCAGAGGTAACACTCGTAAAAATCCTTCAGTTGTGATTAGTTTTATACTCATGCTCATAAACTCAGAATGGATTATTTAACGGGTTGGCTCTTAAACCATTGGAAACAATGGGCCTTCTTTTAAAAGTTTGCTGGTTGCCTGAACCAACATGAGCCCAGGATCGTATCTGTGAGGAAATATGTACCAGATACATAAAAAAAAAAGGCAGAAAAATCCACAACGCGTTCCCGGGAAACATGGTGTCACTGAGGTGGTTTAGCTGCTTTATCACACCGGAATCGGTCTTTGATAAGGTGACGAATGGAGGAGGAGTGCGGTTTAATGCCACGGTGCTGAGAGAAGTGTTCGAGGAACGTTTAAAAGGAGCCGGACTTGGAAAATGGTGCCGTTTTTCAGTCCGTGTGAAAGCTATTCAGGTCAGCGAGCAGATCTTGACCCTGTGTGTTTTTGTGTATCCAGGCCATCCAGCAGCCGAATAATGAAAGCGTGCAGGAGAAAGCCTGGAACGCCGTGGTGCCGCTGGTGGGCAAACTAAAGAGGTTTTACGAGTTCTCTTTAAAGCTGGGTATGAGACTTCACTGTGGTTTTGACACACACACACACACACACACACACACACACAAACGCTAAGATTTAATCTTGCGCAGAAAGACGAACTGTAGAATGTGACTAAACTGGGCTTGTGCTATAAAACAATTTAATAATACAATAGCCAGTGCTCATATTAATCTGGAATGACGTGTAGTTTTCTGAGAACGTTTTGAGCTCATTATTGTGATTAATGTCCCCCTAATGCTAAACACCTAAAGAACATTAGTTGCTTGTATTTATTTAGGATGTGGAATAATTTCGGTCCAAATCATCACTTTCGATATGTAAGAGAAAAAAGAATCCGTTTTGGTAATAATTAAAAATAATAAGTGATTTTTGCACCACTTCTTAAGCTCAGGGATGCCACTGACACTCGATTATGTGACGGTCAGTGCTGAACAACCTATCTTTGACTTGCATCAGCACCCAGATAAAGGAGTTGTATAACCCGCATCAGCCTCAACCTCACTCGCTGTCTCCAGCGCTCACCATCACTTGCAGCTCTGTTCTATAAGAACAGTGTCCCTGCGCTTTATTTCTTTTCTTTATATGATTTGCACACGGCTGTTACTTGAACAGTAAATAGTCCCAGCATCGTATTGGGCTGTTTCACAGTGGAGGGTTTTGAGGAGGTTAATGCTATTAGGATTACGATGTTTACGTTATAGTTAGTGCTAATACTTGTCTGCAGTTCATGCTCGCTGGAGAAGGTTAGACTCAGGCCTCTTCAAGCCTCTTAATTGGATTAAGATATTCTTCTGGGTGAGGCAAGACCTCTTAGTCCTCAAGTAAAATATGCTCTGCGTTCATGCTTCACGCCGAGTCTAATTTCTAACATTACGAGTACGAGATGCCACACAGTGTTGTATGTAGTGAGTAAGTGATCACTAAGAAAAAAGAATTATGAAGACATAATGGGAGGAGAGTAGGTACAGGTTTAGTATCAGATCTGTAGGAAGAGAGCGAGTCATGTGGATTAGTAGGTCATGTCCCAATTAACTATGACACATCCCCTAATCTCACATAATCACTAACCACTGCAGCACTCTCTAGAGATGATGTTTCAAAGGCTAAACGTCTCTAGTTGTTACCAAGATTTATTCGTCTCTGCCGGATATTTGACCAGGCTGTTAAAAACACGTGTGGATATAAATAGATCTACGCGGCTCACTTAGGAACGAGCTTCGCACTAGACCGTTCTCTGGGATATTTTCTTTCATGTGGATTCTTGATATAAAGCAATGTCCTGTTTGCCCATGAGTTCGTCTTTCACAAATTCTCTTTTTATGATAGACAGAACACGTCCATCCATCTAAATCTCCGTCCACCATCCATCAAACTATTTGTCCAGCCATCAATCTACCTCTCTTTGCGTCCACCGGGTCTATTTGTAATATAATGTTACCTGTTTGTCTGTTGTCTCGGTCGTGCAGAAGGTGCCCTGCACGGCCTGCTGGGATTCCTAACGAGTGCATGTTGCAGCCCGACGCAGCACTTGGAGCAGGAGCAGGCTCTTGCGCGCCAGTTTGCGGAGATCCTGCACTTCACTCTGCGCTTCGATGAGCTCAAGGTACGAGTACGCGTACAGACACGACGGTCTCTTACTTTCTTCTCTATAATCGATCATCTAACGGAAGCCTGGAGTGTCCCTTTGTCAATACTATCACCCCTTCGAAAGAGCTTCTTCAGAAGAACATTAGGCTGAGGGAGAAAGAGACACAAAAAAAGTAGATAAGGGGAAGATGGAAAAAGGAGGAGTGTCTAATTGAGACAGCTGATGTAGAGATTCATGGGGGGGGGGAAAGAATGGAAGATTATCTCGGAGCACATTGCAGCATGGGACATGTTCAGGGACAAAAGGATGTGCAGCTGTTTTACTGGATAATTGAAGCAAAGAGACAGGTGCAGAGAAGCAAAAGTGTGTTTCTCTCTAAATTTGGCAACATGAGTTTAGAAACGTTATTACCTTTTCTCTTTTTCAGTCACAGGGACCCTATACATAATATAAATGTTAATGAAAATGTGTTCATTAACAGAAATCTGTGACACCTGCATGAAATCTCTAGTTAAGGCTTTGTCAGAAGGTTTTACTGTTTCTCTGTAACATGTCAAGCTTGTATAACTTTAAGAGATACAACATAAAAGAAAGGAAGGTGAGGAAACAGCTGTTTATAGCTTGCACATAAGTTATAAAAGGAACCAGCTGGATTTAAAGACATTCCCATATATAAAATGTAGCTATAAATGTAAGTAGATGGGGAAAAAAAATCTAAATAGTTATAAGAGGCATAAAATACTTTGGGACATCAAACACGGGTGCATAACATCAACAAGATAATGGCTTGGCTTGTCTTTTTTTTGTTTTGTTTTTTAATGTGCGTCATTTATTACAGCTCACCTTTTATGTGCAAAGGTATAACACAAGTAAAAGCCTGAATGACTAATTCTGGATCTTCTTCTCCCAGATGACTAATCCAGCCATTCAGAACGACTTCAGCTATTACCGCCGGACCCTGAGCCGCAGGAGAATCAACAACGTGGCAGTAAGTGCTTGTGTTCTCGTTAAAAAAACGCATCTCGTTATCAGAGAGTTTATGTTTTAGTGATGTGGCAATTCACTAGGGTCCGGGGTTAACGAGCAGCGGTGTGATGCGCTCCGCTCCGCTCAGATCATTAAGTAAGCGAGGTCCTGAGTCAGGGAAATGCTCATTTTCATTCATACATCTATTCCCTTTTATCTGGCTACTTTTCGCTGATGCAGGTTGATCATGTACAGTGAGGGGGTGGACACAAGCGAATGCTAATGGCCTCAAACTCGTAACTTTTCCTAACTCGAGAGGAGACGGAGGTTGTATGACCTTGCCTTCCTAATTAAAAGCTTTTTCAGTAAGGAATACTCATCACCGCCTCCTCACCTAATGAATTGTGAGCCGCAGCGCTGCACAGTCCACCGACTGCGTCTGCACGTTGAATGGAAATTAAAAGAACAGGTTATAGTTATTGAAATCTGCTTTTTCAGCATGAGAGTAGAACTGATGTGTGCTCTTGGGATACAATTGTAATATCCTGTCATATTAATGTGTATTAATATGGTATGTTACGATATGTTTTCTGTCAGATCACATGATGACAGTCCTCCAACAATTGACATGCAATTATTTACTATGCCACCAATCAGCACGATCCAGGCTCACGCTTTGATTTGCATCAACGAAAACAAGCTCTTGGTATAACAGTAGCTATTGGTGATGGTAAGATTCACCGATTCGTGTCGGTGCGTCGGCATAGAGGTTAACGATTTGATGCATCGATTTTAACATATTTGCCTTTTTATAATTATAAAAAAATACACTATACTTTTATTATATAGCAAGTGACCAATAATTTGTGTCGATCGGTTTCTCCTCGCTAAACTGTTTCTCGAGCGCGTTCTCTCAGCACCGCTGCTGCTACGTGAATGACGTATCGCAACACTACGTAGACCGAGGCATGTCCTGAGAGTGACATAGAATACAGATTAACATGGCAGAGGTAGAGCTGCATCTTCCTGGAGACAGAACAGCAATATAGCTGCATCATATTACATTGTATGGTATCGCATGGCATTGGTAGCTGCTTCATATGTAGCTTTAATGAATCGTATCATTGGCTATGCATCGAGATGCGAATCGCTTAATCGCCCGATTATTACAGCAACAGAAAACGTTGAATTGTGCTGCATAACTTTTGTAATTTGTAAAGAAAGTTCTTTTAAAAAAAGTCACAATGTAAATTAGCTTAGACTTTAGAAACCCCTCACTAAATATTTCTCTCGTTACATATAATATTTGACCCAATGTATGTGGACACCTCTATGTAGGCCTAGAAGGTTCAGTGTGGCCAAAACACACATTCCAGCAAGAAACTGGAAACAAAGCAAGGTGAAGACATGGTTTACTGATGTTGCAGAAGAACTTGAGTGAGCTGCATAGAATCCCAAATCCAAAAGTGCCTCCAAAAAACTCCTTATTGGTAATGGTTGAGGAAAATCATGTGAAAAAAGTCTGTCTGGTTAGAAAGAAGCTTTTATAAAGACACTGTTGCTGAACAAGAGGCCAGGTCAAAAGTCGGCTTATATCCGATCAAGCAGCTTCGTCACGGATGTTTCTAACTACTCATTGTTTTGTTCTTAGACAGAGGAAGAGAACGAAGTAAACAACGAACTGGCCAATCGCATGTCTCTGTTCTATGCCAATGCCACACCAATGCTGAAAACATTAAGCGATGCCACAACGAAATTTGTATCTGAGGTCAGTCTAAACAGTTTGTTAATTAACACATTCTAATCTTGAAAGCTGCTTGTCAATTTATTAATGTATCTGATATATATATATTTATTTTCTTTTATTTTGACAGAATTCAGATTTACCCATAGAAAACACAACAGATTGCCTAGGTATGATGGCATGTGTGTGTAAAGTCATGTTAGACACACCGTAAGTTCATTTACATCATTCTGCCTTTTTTGCTCTTTTACTAAGGGAACTATAGTCATTTCTTTATTCTGTGTGTGTGTGTGTGTGTGTGCGCGTGTGTGCGCACGCACTTAGGGAGTACCGTACCCGTTTCGCGAGTGAAGACACAGTGTTATTCTGCCTGCGTGTGATGGTGGGAGTTATCATCCTCTACGACTACGTTCATCCTGCTGGAGCTTTTGTCAAGTCCTCGAAAATTGATGTGTGTGCAGAAATTCATTCTACACGTGCGCATTCATGTCAAGTCACATAGGTTTATCATCTAATAATCGCTGTGTTTCACAGATGAAAGGATGCATTAAAGTCCTGCGGGATCAGCCACCTAACAGAGTAGAAGGTCTCCTTAATGCGCTCAGGTTTGTTGCATCATGCTCGCTTCAATACTACAAAACGGGGTGTACCAAAATTCTTTATATACAGGGGACTTTCACCCTTTTGTGTGCCAGTGTAAATACAATAGAGGTCGGCCGATTAATCGGCACCGATAGTTTTTCCGGCTTCCAGTCTGCTGTCATTGCAAGAGCGGCCTCTAGAGGCCAATCACTGACCCCAGTTGCTGTTTGTTTTTTTTGTTTTTTACACACGAGACTGCACGCTGCACAGAGCTCTATTATATATTTTTATTTATAATTAATAAATATTCATATTTCACAATTAAGCTCTGGGGTTTTGTTTTTGGTAATAAAGTTCAGACCAATTTTTCATAGTGTTTTTTTATTTTTATTTTTAATCCAGTATCCATTTTTTTTTTTTTTTTTAACTGTCGGTTGATTCAGTGGTAAAATCACTCGACCTCTAAAATTCTGTCATCCAGTTTGGCAACAGGGCCGTGTGTGTGTAGAGGGTCTAAAATAAATTATTTGTGAAAATTTTAAGACATTTTCGCTATAAAGCGTTTATTTCCCCCATGTTTGTAGATTTTTGGTGCACCCTGTATTTTATAGTCTTTTCCCAGAATGACTGTAACAATCATGTACATTAAGATATATTTTTCTGAGTTGTTTTTGCTGTCTTTCGATTAAAGGTACACGACAAAACATTTGAACGATGAGACTACCTCCAAGCAAATCAAAAACATGTTACAAGTCTGACAGCATCCACATAATGGTACCGTTTTGGGAACATAATGAGGATCGCGACCCTCTTCTGATGAGACTGCTTTTAGTGGGAGTTTTTAAATACAGAGAGAATGGCAGCTATCAGGATACACTGCTGTAGGGTGGTCTTAACGTAACTCAGAAAAGGCTCTCCACTGCTGTATGTTTTATTTTTTTTATGTTATTGCCTGTGTTTTTTGTTTTTTTTAAATAGATGACAGAGTGCCAAGGCAGAAACAAATATCTTGTAATTTCATTGTTTTTTTCTATTATTTTTGACATTTAATAGCTTTTGAACAAAATAAATTGTAGCTGTTTAAATCGGTTTTGGTGAGCACATTCTTTCGCATGCGGCATGATCACTAAGTGTTAAATCTGTTGGGAGCGACTAGGTCAGGGGTTGCCAAGCTGGTGCTATTGGGCCCTTGAGCAAGGCCCTTAACCCCTTGGTGCTCCAGGGGTGCGTATCATGGCTGCCCCTGCGCTCTGACCCCAGAAAGAAGAAAATAAGTTCACTCTGCTGTAGATTATATGTGACAAATAAAGGCTATTCTATTCTATTTCTATTCTAAATTTGTAAGTGAAGTTCCAGTAGTTTTCTCACAGAAACACAGAGCATATGGATGTGATCGCCGGTGGACTTCGCGTCAGAATAGAAATTTTTTTTAAATTCTTCAAGTTCCAGACGAATTGCACGCTTTTTGGTCAAAATAGATCGTTTCCAAACCCACATCCGTGTTACTAACAAAGCATCTGGACTTCTCATCACATATCATCTTTCTGATTTCCTATCCTTGAATCAACAAATGAGCAACTGTACAATCATCTCCCTTCAGCCCTGACTGCAGCCATGTTTCCCTGCCAAAAGGGCCAAAAGTCCAAAACTATGTGGGAGAAAAACAAAGCTGGAAAAGGCTCTGCACTGCATTCTCATTCTCAGCTGGCTGGAACAGGAAAAAGCTTTCCCTCTCAGCCAGATGGAATGCGATGTGCGTAACCGCGCTGCCAATTGGCCGGCGGGAGTCAGCTGACTAGTGGAAAGATCGCAGTGAGGAAAGGGAAAGGGTTGTGAGTATCACATCAGAGGGTGAGGGGTTTACGGTCATAGTGAGTAATGTGATGATTGATCTGCTCTCTATGGGAAAACTCGATCCCACACAGAGTGTGTGTTTAATTTGATCGGCAGAGCAGCACCGCGGTATCACGCTGCGCTGGCTGACACTTCCTCCGAGCTGAACACACACTGTTTTCTTAATGGCCTTCCTGACTGATCAAGATACTTTCACCAAGGGTGCCTGGTGCATGGCCAAATGACCGTCTGTTTACACACCTTGGCTGTACACTTAGACAGTAAGAGGCACTGGCGATGACTTCCTGCCTGTGTGTGTGTGTGTGTGTGTGTGTGTGTGTGTGTCTGGCCCGCCATGTATATGTGTGACCTGTAATTCCAGAGCGCCATCTCCCAGGGTGGCCACTACAAAGCAGACCAAACACCATATGGCAACAAGATTACTTGCGCTCCTCTTCAGCGCTGGTGTCAGCACAAACAAACAAACAAACAAAGTCACCTCAGAAGTGCTTGGGGAACGAGTGAGAGGGTATAAAGAGGCCTCAGAGGAATAGAGCTCAAGCAGGCGTGCGATTAAATCCTTTCCTGAGTATTGCACACAGTATACAGAGGAACGTTGTTTTCGAGGAGAGCTGAGGGCATACTTTCAGCAGGTCATTGCCGACCTCCAAGCTTGTCACGGCCCATATGACAGAGTTTATGAGCGAAGGGATTGTTCACGGGGGAAAGCGTGGCGCCAGTAGGTCATTTATAAGTCAACAATCCTCGACCCTAAACTCGTTCCTTTTGTATGCGTCGTTCCTTAGATATAAATCACATTTTTGTCCTTCTTTACTGTCGTTCTCTTGTATTTCTGAAAAATCCATTATGCAGCAACTGTTGTATTCAATCTACCTTCTCGCCACTCAGTAATCACTAATACACACCTGAGCCATTTGTTTGAGCCCCAAAATGAAACTGAAATAATAATAATAATTTAAAAAAAAGAATTACAAGAGATTATTTTGTGTGGGATTTTTTTTTTTTTTTACAATATGTTTTTCATCTCATTTGCATATAATTTCACTCCACTTCCATCTTAAGAAAACTGCAGCCTGATCGGTACTATTTTATTTGTATAGCGATCAAAAACGAGAGAAAGAATGTTCAGTACGTTATTGTAAGGAAGAGACCCGGGGATGAGGACTGGAAAGCAGGTTTTATTAACAGCAGCAGTCTAAATAAATCTACAGTATCAGGATGAAGAAATGAATCATCTTCTGAATAAAGGGTGAGATAATGAACTATTTCCGCCTTTGGAAAGCGTCCTTACTTCCTGTCCAGTGTGCTTTTCCTGCACCAATTTTATCCGTGATCCTCCGACGATTTCGGCTCATCAATCTGAAATTCGAGAAGAGCGCTACAAGATCTATCAAAAGAATTGGTGGGAATTGGTCATGTTTTACAGCTTCAAGACATAAAGGCCTGGAGTACAGTAACTGGAGCCCTGCATGACTAATGCCATTCCGATGTAGTGCACTGGATGACTCAGGCCGATTTGAACCCAGCACCTGCCACACTTGAGGAGAAAGGGGGGGGTATGGACATATTGTCATGTATCCGGCTGAACGTTATGGAAGTAATCCAAAACCCACACTGTTGTACAATAGAAGCAAACAAACACTGCCCAGTCTTTTGTTTGCCTCTTTATATGTGAGGAGATGCAGAGCGACTTCAAGTGCAGATCGGGAGCTGCAGATGGCAGCAGCGCAACAGACAGGGTCATTGCATCACAGGAACATGCAGTAGAGAAACTGCATGGCACTAATGTCAAATCCAGACAATGAGGAAGTGTTGATGGTACACATGTAACAATGAACATCCTTGCGAACGCTCTGTTACTGGACATGGCGCAAGAGCCAAAAATAGTTCCCAGTACAGGAGGATAAAGGGGTCAAATAGGAGTTAATCAAACATGGTTTTATGGTCATGGATGTAAAGACGTCCTGTTGGTCCGACAAAACTTCATGACAAGGACATCAATTCTAGTCAAAAAGCAGGACTTCAACCAAAACCACTGCAGTCCGGCGGCAGTGGCCCAGCTGTCACTGTGAGAACGCATTACTGTAATTAGGTAGTGTTCCACTAATCCGCTACAGTCAAAACACTCTGCAGCCGCCGTCTGTGCTCTGCAATTAGGCAGCCTTGCAGACAGAAGTGCAGCGTGTAGACATAACTGCGTCAACGCTTCTCTGTATGCTGCCTCTCGGGGGACTTGCACCAGAACTTTCAACTCTGCCCAAACACTTTGATATGACCAGAAACAGCTGCTCCTGATATCAGATAGGAGTCTTAAATCTAATATCAATCAATGGCCTGATAATGATGCGCATTGTATCGTGAGGTCTCACGATTTCATAACAAGAAGGTTGTGAGAAAAACTTTTAACACAACACTCAAAAGCATGCAGACAGCTGCAAACCTTTTAGGCTTTATGTTTCCTCAAGAAGCTCACATTGAATGAATGTATACACTCTGGGCTGGGAAGAATTCAGCCCTAGTATTTTTATTTATTTATTATTTTATATGACCAATGTTGATATTGACACAAAAGTATAATACATTTAAACAGCAAATCATTACCTCATATTGATTTATTAAAATTTTTTTTTATCTTGAAAAGGGCGTGGCTCTCGCTCTAGGTCATTACTCATGCTAAAGTACTAAACCAAAATACTTTGTCGTCAGTCAAACCGAGCTCTCATTGTATATCGGGAGCATTTTATAAGCTACTGTTACATCCTCCAATTACAGATGCAGGAGCTCTGATGTTGGTGCTTGAGCTTTTTTTTCCTTCTCCACCATGCATCCTCCAATCATCTGCTTTACTGTGTACATTTATTACTTGAAACTTGCGGCTGATTTTGATTCCGGCTACAGCGTCATCACTCGAGAGCTGCTCGGATCTCTAAAGACCTTTAATCCCGAATCTGAATAAAATGTTCTCTTTCTGGAAGCACATCTCCGTGCTCCCCGATGCATTATTTTCAGCTTACCGATGCAGAAAGGTAATCCGTGCTTACAGGTCTGTTCGGGCCTTTAATTCTATACGGAGAGGGGTGGCAACACTGCAGCAATAATACTGATACTCTGTGAGAAAACACACTAAAATATTAATGGCCGGACTTTATGAGTGGCTGTAAATGAGAATCTGAACGTGCTGCACTTTCTCAAGTGTTTGTCGACTCTATTTGAGTACTGCTTCACTCAGCCGAATCTAGTCATCCAGTTCTTTCCTCTCTATTATTCATAAATGCATGGGTACCCAAATAAATAGCCAATTCTCTGATATGATTTATTTCCTTTTCATAGATGATTAGAGTGTTGTTGAAGAAAAAACAAATCATTAGAGTTAATTGTGTAACATTGAAAATGTACTTACTCATTCCTCTTTTGTAACCTTGAAGAATCCAGCTCGAGAACATTGGGTCCGGTGACCGAAAGATGAAGAAATCAATGTATACTCCTTATACCCTGAACATTCAGTACAGTGTCTTAAGTACTTAATTCCCCTCCACTCTCTTTCTCTCTATTTGTCGAGGAGTAACATGCTCCTGGGGTATCAGTGGCCAGTGCTCCTGCCCCTTCCTTCTCTTCGAATCGGCCTGATTCAACCCCGACTCCCTGCCTCTGGATTGAATTCTCTTCAATGGGAGACCACTCTCTGCAGCTAAAGATGGTTCCACATAAACAGCCTGAAGGTCCATTATATTAATGAGCAACTCAAGAAATTTGCGTATGGATTTGAACTGCGATTAATGTCCACAATCTGCTTATGGCTTAGGACTGCGGTTCGCACGAACAGTTCTGCATTTAAGTGCTGCACACCTCAACAATGATGGAACTGTAAGAAATGGAAATTCGGCGCCACCCAGATGAGGATGGATTCCCTTTTTCAGTCTGGTTCCTCTCAATGTTTCGTCCTCATACAAGCTCAGGGGGTTTTTCTTTCCACAATCAAGACTGGTTCACTTATTAGGGATTAACTTATAAGGAACTAAACTTTTCATTTAAACTTCGTAACCTCTATCTCTGCAAAAGCTGCTTCGGCTCAATGTCCTTTTTGTTAAAAGTGCAATATAAATAATTAAGCTGAATTCTACTGAATTGAATGCATGAGCAAGGAGAATATGAAAAACCCTGCAAAGCAATCTCAGTAATCTCAGGACCTCGCATTCCCAATCTTATCAAAGACGTTGTAAATGCAAACAACAGGAATTCCTTTGCTTTTGAATTCTGGCACTGGGAACACACGTGGGTGGATTTCACAGGAAGTCATACACCTGGTTAATTAGAATTTGAAGTGACAAGTTACATGTCTGGTCAATCTTTTCCTCGCCCATTCATTTAACTGCACTTCACAGACAAAAAGTTCCTGTCGCTCCATCTGGAATTTTACGCAGCTAGTAACACTACATTTTATCACAAAGCACAGCTAACGGATAAATAATTCAGTTACATACTGCTATACGTAGATTGATGCTTGAAATGACACCATGTTAGTTTGGTTTGTATATAAAGCTAAACGGAGTCCTGGAGTTACGACTCCAAAATGATTTCATTAAAACAGTTTAGCATGTGACATGAACGGAGTTATCAATCAACTTGCTCGTCATATCTGCGTATCGTCAGTTACTCGTCTTTTCAAAAAACTGTCAGTGTGCTACATTTTTGGACTCATTTTGTACATATGGATAAGGATTACAGGAATTGTCACTCAAAATTACAACCCTGAATTCTGGAAACGTTGGTATGTTTTGTTTTGTTTTTTAATCGAACAAAATAAAAAGTAAAATACTTTCAAATCAGACGAGCCAATATTTTATTCACAATAGAACATAACTGTTTACACTGAGAAATTTGACACTTTTATACACAAAATTTGAAAAAATTGTGACGTTTGAACATTTCTGGCTTTTTTCCAGCCCTTTGTTTTCCTTGTGCCAACTTTTTTGGAGACCTGTAGCAGACATCAGATTTGAAATGAACCCTAATAGGAGAAGCCTAAAGAAGAAGAAGAAGAAACAGATGTTCTATTGTGATCAAAAAAGAATTGGCTCATGTGAAAGTCTTTTAGTTTTCATTTTATTTAATTTTTTTTTTTAAAACATTTCCGGAATTCGGGTTATGCACTAGATGATCTGAGGAAAAAAGGAAAAAAGTTTTAAAAGAAATAAAAAAAAATACAAATAATAAAAAAAAAAAACACCTCAACTTACAAATTACATAGTTTTTCACCTCCATATGTCCATTTGTCAAACAGCGTTTCTGCAGATTTCACCAAGTCAAATGTATAACTTTTATAAGACCATTAACAATTAAATTTAAGACCTATATCACATCAAAAACACACAAATACATTTTAGCAACTGGCCTTAACCAAGCCTTGAATTCATTTATTTCAAACTAAATATTGCTAATCTTGCACTTCCCCAAAGTTCAAAAATAAAATCTGTTATACGTCAGTGATGCAAGCCGAAAGAAACTCGTGCCAATAACAGAAAACTGATTGGCTGTTGCATGTTAGTCTTATTTTTTAGTCGTAATACAGTGAATTATATTTAGGCTAGCGAAAGAAAGAACTGCAACACTACAAGAAACAAACAAACAAAAAAACATTTTGAACATCAGAAAATAAGATCTATTTAAAATTTGAAGGCTTTTTAAAGCCTAAAATTAATTTTATAAATTTTTTTTTAAACCTTTTAAGACCCTGCCAAAACCCTGGTGAAAGTAAGAGGAATAACCATTTGTCTAACTGCATAATCAATGTTATAGATTTTACAAGTGAATATGTCTGTATTTGAATGAATCCAAAACAAATACTTGTCTACAGACATTTAAAAGTAATAAATGCTGTGTCTTGCTTGTGCTTGGAACAGACAGTTTATTTATTTATTTATTTTTTTATCTCTAAGTTCAGGAGACCAGCCCGAGTTCCTGAGCCGGAATTCCAACGTTGAGGGAACGTTTTCTTTTTTTTCTTTCCCAAGTCAAAAGGCCGAAATTATGTCTAATGCATCATTAAATTATGAGCGAGAAAGAAAAAAAAAGAAATACATGCAAACGAGTGAAAATGTTTTAAAGCTTGTATTATCTGATTACATTGTTTGCAGCTCTTATGGTGTAATTCCTTTTTTTATTTGTATTTTTTTTAATAAAAGCCTTGTATCAAGTGGACATTTATAGGAAGGAAGCAACACTTCCCTTTAACTGCTAAACAAATGGCTGCTGTGGATGATTTCAGAGTGAATCACTGGGAAAACAGTAGCTGCCCTCGAAACAACACTCAGCCATGTGGCCAGTCCTTATACCAACAAATGTACTAAAAGACTGAGAGCCTGTGATTCCCCCCATCCCCCTTCTTAACAGTCCTTAACTGACCTGAAAAAAGCATAACAGTGCTATTCTAAGAGAACGCATGGGTCAATATTAAATATTCATATGGCAATAAGTGCCAAAGCTTTTATAGTGATTTAGGATTTAAGTGTCTATGACAGTGTCCTGCATCCTAAATATTACAGCTATTGAAACGTCTTCCTGAGGGAACGTTATCTGAGGTTGGGTCTGCTCCCGGGTCGATTGATCCTGTCTTTTAAACAAAAAAAGTCGTGCCTTAAAGAGTCCCTTAGTCAAGACTAAAACTTAACATCTTACTACCTTGCTCACTCAGCACAAATATAGGGTCGAATGATGTTTCAGAAATCTGAAATAGTGGCTGCATAGAGAAGGAAAAAAAAATGGAGGCTTGACCTCAGCCTAATAGAATGCTCAGAGTTCATTTTAGTCCTAATTGTTTACAGACAGAGCAGAAGGCGAATAAGCTTAGAAAAAGTCCAAATCTTTGGAGGCCCTTTGTAGATCCCGAATGCTGGTTGTGTGAAGAAGCCCGGCACTGAAGCTGACAGCCGAATAAGAACGAAGCCTAGGAGTCTGGGCTCCACGCGAAACACCTCATGTTGTTTTAATAACAAAGGGACTCGGGTTCACACGTGCCGATGAGCCGACGTGCCGAGGGTTTTTCCCGCTCGTGCAGTAAACGACTCGGTTCATAAACAGAGAGGAATGGCAAATATTTACAGTCGTAAATTATCCTTGTGTTTTAAACAAATTTGCATATTTGTTTAGGAAATGATTGACTTCTATCGGTGAAAGTGCATCTCTGTTTAAAGACTACTGTAATTAACACTAATTCAAATCTCCTGTCTGTGGACTTCACTAGGACACCACAAACACATTACTGTAAAGCAGTGAAGTTGATTTACACTTCTATAACCGTGTATCTACTGACACGTCAAGGAGTCATACGTTGACACTTGCATGGGTGTCTGAGTTCATACTTTCATGCAACGTGTGTTAACGATTGGGGTGTGTGTGTGTGTGTGGGGGGGGTGACATTCAGCAAATGGGGATTGTATAGAAATAGAAAAACAAACAAGAGCAGTCAGCAAAGACAAAAAAAAAAACTAAAGTGTTGCATTTCCCTCTGTGAATAGTAAATAGAATACAAGAATGTAGCTTTGAGTCTTTTTCTTTCGGCTTATTCCATTAGGGGTCGCCACTGCGGATCATCCGTCTCCATACCACCCTGTCCTCTACATCGCTTTCAACCCCACTACCTGCATGTCTTCCCTCACCACCTCCATAAACCTCCTCCTTGGCCTTTCTCTTTTCCTCCTTCCTGGTGGCTCCATCCTCAGCATTCTCCTACCGATATACCCCATGTCCCTCCCTCCGCACATGTCCAAACCATCTCAATCTCCCTCACCTTGTCTCCAAAACGTCCTACATGCGCTGTCCCTCTTATAAACTCATTTCTAATCCTGTCCATCCTCCTCACTCCCAACGAAAACCTGAACATCTTCAGCTCTGCGACCTCCAGCTCCACCTCAATACCACTAAACCATACAACATCGCAGGTCTCACTCTTGCAAATACTCTTCTATCACAAATCACTCCTGCTATCACTCTTCTCCCTCCTGCCTGCACTCTTTTCTTCACTTCTCTAACACACTCTGCATTACTTTGCACTGTTGACCCCTGATACCTGAACTTCTCCACCTTCACCACCTCTTCTCCCTGCAACCACACCATTCCACTGCCCTCCCTCTCATTCACACACATGTACTCGGTCTTTCATTAGAATGTAGTTTTGAGTGCGGGGGAAAAAAAGAATAAAAAAATCACAAGATCAAATTCACAATTTAGGCAATATTCCTAAAAAAAATAAAGCAAGCTATGCTAGTTGCTATATCTTTACTAGGAGTACAAGGAGGATAAGGAAAAAGTCAAGTGAACAATTTTGCAGGATTTAACTGGCCATTACGATGAGTGCTACAGCCCCCCCGAAGCTTTACACATTATATTAGAAAATGCCATTGCATCTTGATTGGCATTCGTAAATGCCTAATACATTGTTTACAGTTTAAGCTCATCTATTTAAACATATAAACCTACAGAAGACGGGTCACAGCACGCCATCGTACTATTTCTAAGAGTGCAAACACACACACGCATCCCTGCCAATCTATAATCGTTTGCATAAATGCCGGCTGATGCGCAGCACCGGAGATACAAAGACGATGCGGTAAGCTTTTAGGAACACCGTGTGCGAGTGTCAGTGTGTGAGTTTACCTCACAAAGCATACATCAACACTGAAATATACATCGAATTACCACCCCATACACCCCCCACACACACTCATCTGTCTTACTATCCTTGAGGGGACCCTTCCTTTGACATTATAATGGATGCAGCTAATTAATGCCATGCATACACAAAAACCTAACAATCTTCTGGTCACTAACCCCCCCAACACACATACGTGCACACAAGCAGTCTGGCACCACTCCTACACAAAGCCTTGCTCATGCTGTTCCTTCCAACAAAGGGAGCACTGATGCTGTGTGGAGCTGGAAAAGCAGTAGGTCGGACACTGATAGAAAGCTCTTTACCTTACACAGAGGGGGCCAGCAGGACATGAACCAAATGGTCAACCTCAAATGCTTGGGTTATACAGATGATTGAAAATGAAAACAGTCATTGAGGCATGTGTGCTGTGTTTCATCTCTCGAGGGCCACACTGTGTTTAGTGTGTATGTGTGCATGCGTGTGTGTGTGTGTGTGTGTGTGTGTGTGAGTGTGTGTGAGAGAGTGTGTAAGAACAGGGTCAGGAAAGTTCCAATACAACAGAAGCCGCTTGTGCTGCACCATTTGCACCTCTTATGCTTCCCATAACACCTCGGCCTCCAGCTGTCTGTACTATAGATGTGAAACAATGCCGCGCCTGTGTCCGATCTCTCCGGAGATCCATGATGACCCTTAGGGCACAGTCAAGCTGGGATTATTGCAATAGTAGCAATTCTTGCAGAGACACGTATTTCGCTGCCATCGTATTTACAATCGCTGAGGACTATTTAACTGAGGTTTGCGTACCAATAGACTTAACCTTAAATGCCACCTCTGAGCCATTGATTTGTGTTATGCATAAAAGACGTGTGTAGAGCATTGAGGATGTGAAGTCAGCACCATGTGGGTCTTCTCTGGCTTTTTTTTTTTTTAAATAAAGACGTTCTTAAAGTGTAGGCCTTTGTGCTCTATTAACCTTTGAGATGAATTTTGATGAGTAAAATCAGTGTTTTTTGCCTTCTGTAGTCTTGTGAAAAATATATTGGGATAATCGGGATTCCAAACAATACCACAAGCCTAACGTTGGCGTCTATGAGCTTGTGTATACATGTATGTACATGCATGAGGAAGAGGAAGGTTAGCTTAACTCTCCCTCCAATTTAGCGTAGATGGCCTGTGTCACATCAAGATTAAAAAAAAAAATTAAATAAATACTATAGCCAATACTTATCCATTGCTATGATAAAAAGCAATCATTTTAATGGCTTGTTGAACACATTTAATGGTGTGCCTCCTTTTGCCATTTCCTTCACCTCACCTCAACTCTACCATCTTCACCATGTTGTGCGAAAATCAGAGGAAATGGTCAAACTAAGCATTGTTCGCTGATGCCGCATTTGAATCCTCCAGATGTTAGAAAGATATGCATGTACGGCACTGCTTGTGCAGCTGCCACATCCACACGAATGCAGAGTCACATCAGCGTATAACCCCGACCTCAACTGTGACTGATGGCATAAACACAGGGAATGGTTATAAAAAACAAACAAAAAACAACAACAAAGGAATGATAATATTATGATGCACATATGTTGGTGGAGATGGTTATAATGGTGAGGACAACCAACAGCATTTCATAAGACAATACATTGCTAGCCAATTGTGTGTGAAAGAACAGTTGAGTCAATGAGATTACAAGATATTGTGATCCGCTGTGCTGTATTGGTTACTCAGAAATCTTGTTAGCCGGCCCCCTTTGCCATATTGTTAGTCCAGCGGTAGCTGTATTACTGCAAAGAAATATGAAAGGAGTGTTCTGAATGAAGTAGATATGGTGCTGAAAGGTTTTCGGTAATCAAACATGGGCAGGGTTCAAAATGTACGAGTACAAGCCAGAATACACAGCAAACACTGACTTACGTAATGCGTTTTCTTTTTTTTCTTTTCTTTTCTTTTTTTTTTTTTACAGCAAATAATACTAAAAGCATTTCCAAGAGCGTCATCATTATCAAACTCCTAAACTCTCAGTACAACTTCTGTATGCATGGGTGTGTGTGTGTGTGTGTGTGTGTGTCCATGCAAGAGAAAAAAGAGAAAGAGAAAGAGAGAGAAAGCAAACATTTAGATCCTGCTCCGATTCAGAGGAATTAGTCACGCCCAGCTTTTCTGTAACTCAATAGCACGCTGGTCTTCCATTACATCTTAACGCTTGAATACCGTTATATCAATTACCAATTCTGACTGAATAATTACGAGCTAGCTGCGTTCACAGCTTACTTATATAGGATTCGATTTCAGGGCTGCATTTGAAATATAAGCTGCCCTTTGATGAGATAGAATAGATGAATTAGACCCAATAACACTGGCTTATTCTAGTGCAATGTGAGCAACTCCCTATTTCCCCACGCATCAAACGTGACCAGTACAATAGGTTCCAAAGTGCCTATGGAAATCTGCCTTAACTTCTATATTCCAAACTAAAAATGCCATTACAGAGAGCTGCTATATTGGTAAAATGATCTTTCCTGAGCAAATTACTAAACTAACTGCATTGAATACACTGAAATGGCATCAAATATCAACTAAAAAGAGCTCCATAGTTTAATACACCAGATGTTAAAGGAGTAGATTTTATTCAAGACTGGACCATACAATCTCACACACACACACACACACACACACACACACACACACACACACACACACACACACACACACACACACACACACACACACACACACACACACACACACACAGAGTGTTGATTTAAAATAAGAAACTACAAGCGATCCTGTGTCACATGACTTTCCATATATCTATATGGAGGTTTTAACAGAAGTGCAGATGTGGAGACACTATGCTGCCTTGGTTTTAGTCAACTTACAGAAGAACAACATGGTGTATCAATATAAGATTATTCACATTGATCGTTTTTCTAAGATGCGGGGGTTCAATACGAGTCAAATACTCAAGTCCTGTTCAAATCATTTACTCAAGTCATATTGGAATTGGTGACTTTTAACATGTAATGGAGTAAGGTCTCTCAGGGACTCTTTATACCTCTGCTATGATGAAGCATTTCTATCTTGACGGAAGCGGTCGCTTTCAAGATGCTGATGTCCTGAAATGAATGCTTTCAGATGCTAGATTGCAGTCAACGGATCTCCAACCTAACGAACACTTATAGGAAAATTTAATAAATCTAAATAATGGTCATCCACAGAAATCAACAAATTACGAAATAAATGAAAGTGTGTTCATCCTTCCAGACAATCAGTTCCAAGAAAGTTCTGGTGGCTTACACCTACAAAGACGGTAGACCATCAATCTCTCACCTGACTGTAGATATGCAAATTATGTTTTGCCCTTGTTTACGACCTCCAGCGCTCCCCTACATAGACTGCAGCCACAGGATGTAAAATATAAGGATGACACCATCTAGTCGAGAAAATAAGAACAAGATTAAATGGCAAGCAAACATAAAAAAAAAGTTTACATAAAGTTTATCATATATTTTGTTATCTTAGTATAGTGTAAAGAATAGCAAATACGGAAAAAAAACAAACAAACAGGTCACTTCGCCCAGAACGATTAGTCGGTGTGAGGGAGTTGGGAAATCGCATACAGCACTTCCCTCTGGCCATATCTTCAAAGAGTAATGACAATCTGGGCTTGAAAGTGCCGATGAAACAATAAAACTCTCAAGTACCAAGACATTCCAGGCAGTAAAAGCTAATCAAGTGTATAAAACTGCATTCCAAGAACAATTCTAAGAACGATGATGCACAGGCAATGAATTCACCTAAAAAAAAAGAAACACACACCCACTGCACACCTCCGGAGGTGGTGATTTTGCACCTGTATATATACAGTACATCTACACACACACACAAGTCCGTCATATTAGATAAACTATATATTTCAGCATCTAAGTGCAAAGAGTGAGTCGTCCTCTTAAATATGCCCCTTGGTATGATCTATGACATACAAAAATGAGGTTTGTACGGAAGGTTATTTTCTAGAAGGTGACGAAGCACATGCGATGTCACGAAAATTGTCCCCATCTAGACGCCTAGATTTCTCTTGATGCTGCATTGTATTCTATTTACTTAACTACACCCAGTGTTGGTTCAACTGCTGCCTGTTTTCTCCTAAGACGAGTCAGTTGCGTTCCCCAATAGCACTTTTACCACTCATAGTTTGTACTATCAAAATCTCTTGTTTTTATTTCTTCTTTGCCTGCACGGTCATCAGAGTAATTCCGGCCAGTCCATATATTCCTGACCTGCTCCAGCCGGTGTGAAATTCGATCCATGGCCCCGAATTCTCCAATGGCATTAGGTGTGTGAGGGCGTGTGGGAACTTCCGTAACGTGTTCTTAAGAAGAATACGCCGGCGAAGATAAGAGCGGCACTGAAGTGCTTTATTGCCCTTTACTGATTGAGAGAGCAGGGGGGAAAGGAAGAGAGATAAACAGGAGTGTGAAAAGAAAGAAAGTGAAAGAGTGCAAGAGGGACATAAAGGGTGTGTGTGTGTGTGTGTGTGTGTTTTTTTTTTTTTTTTTTTTTTTTTTGGGGGGGGGGGGGGGGGGGGTGTCTGTGCATCCAATGAATTGTGGGAGTTCTAATAAATCCCATGACCCATGTGAGAGTGTGTGAGCATGTGTGTGGGAGAGGGGGTGAGAGAGCGATTCCTGGAACTGAAAACTGGCAGCTTGACTGAGGTGCCCCATGCTGTACTATATGGATACCAACCTTACTTAGAAAACTCTAGTTCAGAGTGTTTGTGTGTGATATGAGGGGTGACCCTGGGGTGGGGGGCTAGATGCTGGGGTCGCAGAACCGTATTGATCAACCATATGCCACAAAGTGATGTACTGCCTTCAGAGGACAGTCCTCCAACTTTCAAAGAACGGAGTAAATTCTTTCAAAAAAATGGTCAAAATAAAAAAAACTACACCTTTAACACTCACTTGGTTCTGTATCAGCCTTAAAAATCCTCCTATAATGAGTAACTAAATGCAATAATTCCAAATAAAGCACACCTGCTCTCGTTTCCTGTGTCCGGGTTAAATGTGGGTTAATAAACACAATTCCGTAATTTCATATTCATGATTACTGGCTTTATCATTCCTAAGTTGAACCAGGAGTGGTACAACCCACGAGAGCACACCATCCCTGCATTGTAACTAATTAGGTGAGTGGTACAAAAGAGGATCAGTATATGGCAGTGTTCAGTAGCTCGGAATCACAGGTATAAGGTTTAAAATGTGTCACACCATGCACAACAACTCACCCCCGGGTCATATCAAACACGAAATGCTTCAAAGGTGAAGTATTTACCACTAAACTAGCATGCCCTAGTGTTTTATTCCTTGTATGCCACAGCAATTTACTTATTATTCCTATTATTAATGCTTGGTAAACTATATGGACAGAAGTTTGTGGACACCTGATTAGAGCTTATTCTATCGATTAATCGGATAAGAAGAGCTTTTGAAGAACTTTCTTTTAACAGCCATATTACATTAAAACGCAAATACAAACATATGAATACAAAAAAAATCATAAATATAAAAATCTATTTAAAATGAGTTTAAAAAAAGGTTTACAGTGTTTTATGTTTTAGTTTGAAACGCTCTGTCGTGTGCTTTGGCCTGAATCTTCTCCTCATCCTGCACTTTCTCCCTGTTTTCTCCCAGTTCCTCCATTTTTCATTCTGCAGCGTCTTCTGTGATGTATGGAAGCCCTTTTGCAGCACATAAAAAAAAATAAGTTTGTCTAATTCAGACTTTTTCTTCCCGCAATCCAACTTATTTTTTTCCCTCGCAATTCTGACTTTATTGCTCGGAAACGTCAGCATTTCTGGTGCATCCGCCGGTAACCATGTTGTCGGGCTGAAGTTTGAAGTTGTTGATGTATGAAATGAAGCCTCCTCTGCTTCATCTTGTTCCGTCTCCTCCACAGCTGATTGTTAGACAGGGTTCTTTCCAGGGATCGGAGGCTTAGTTTGATACCATGTGATTCCGCTGATTGTTTCATTTTGAACGTGTAAAGCTTTCTGGTACTACAGAAGGGGTGACGCTGCCTGATTGGCTAAAGAAAATGGGGGAATTGCAAGAAATAAAATGTCAGAATTGGGCAAACACTTTTTTGGCTTCCATTGTGTTTACCTGTCCAGAGCGCTCCAGAGTCTAGTGGGTGGTGCATCAGTAATAATGGTCCGTGGGGAAACACAGTGCTCCATATGTAGTAAAATGGACTAAACAAATTCGCATATGTTTCAGCTCTAAACCTGACCATAAGTTTCACATGTGCTTTTTGAAAATCCTATTCCACATTTAGTTCCAATTGGCTGTTATAATAACCTTCACTCTTCTGGGAAGATGTGAAGATCTGTGCACATTCTGCCTCATGGGTGTTAGTAAAGTCAGGTACAGATGCAGGGTGAGGAGCCCTGGGGTGCAGTCAACATTCCAATTCATCCCAAAGGCGTTCAAGAAGATTGCGGTCAGAGCTCTAGAGCAGGTCACTCAAGATCTACTCCAATCTTTATTAAACATATCTTCATGAAGCTGCTCGCTTTGTACACAAAGGCAATGTTAGTTGTTCTGCAGACATTCCCTAAGTGGAAACTTCCTCCTAAAAGACAATTAAAACGCTGTTTATTAAGCTGTAATTATTATTCAAATGACAGCTAAAAATGTCTGTTCTAGAAAACTTTTTCTGACCAATCAGGTTAAAACAAGCTAACCTACAGTGATAAGCGTGGGTTTTTGTACAAAATGTGGCTCGATCCAAAGCTTTTCAGCTTGTAGTCAAGTAGAGGGAAACATTCTTGTGTCAGAAATCATATGGTTAAATGCATTACTCAACAAAACTTAAACCTATTTTGAGAACCGGTTAAGAAGAAAGGAAGTGCGCACGTTCCCTATTTGGGGGCCCAATGCCAGTTTAATCATGCACTCAGTGCAGATGCTGCTATGTAAACTTTTCCAGTTCTCCACAGCTTTGCCATGGATCGCATCTCTTATCACTGACGACGGTAAACCGCTGCACCACACATGATACTCGGCTCCCGTGACCAAACAATGGCATGTACACAGTGAGCAAAATGGAGAGTACAGATTCATACCTAGTAGAAACCGTGGAAACAATAACACAGTTGCCCATCTCACTGAGAAATACTAGAACATTTGTTCAACTACTGAACTGGGCAAAGCTGGCTTTGTTATTGCGGGAAATCACCGGCTCCACCAGCTTTCGGGGATATCCAATCAAATCAAAAGAAAGCACGAGTGTGCCGGTTATGTAACTTGAAGATTATGGGTCATTATCTACCCCTCACTATTCAGCATTCAAGGCAGGCTGAACTGAGCAGCTGGCCACAAACTGACACTCTACTAAAATGCAGAAATGCTCATTTCAACATTTTATTCACGCTTTCCCCCTAATATATCCAAATCCTGTTACACCCCCCACGTGTATTTAGAAGCAGAAATACGCCTGCTTCACTTCGATCAAATTTGCCTTGAATGAAGATACACTGTATAAACAAAAGTATTGGGACACCTGACTTTTCCTTTCATATGTGGTTCTTTCCCAAAATGGTACCACAAAGTTGGAGCCATGTAACCGTATGAGATGTCTTTGAATGTAATAGATTTGAATCCCCCCTGTCCACAAAGTCGGCTGCATGAAGATATGATTTGCATGGGTTGGAGTGAAAGATCTTAAGTGGCTTGTTATAGAGCTTTGACTCTTGTGGCAGATTGAACCTAAATCCCCATTACTACACTACAAAACCTAGGGAAACAGTTTTCCAGAAAAAGTGGAAGTTATTGTAATAGCAAATAGGGATAAATTTCCAAATGACTCATTATGATATACTAGTACAAGCCATAACAGATTCAACCTTCAAATTAATTTCATTCATTTGTACACTGACTGCTGTTAAACCTGCTGTAGGGTTTAGGTTAAACTTTCTTCAACGGCTGAATGAAAATCGATTACGAAACTCTGCTAGAACATTTCCCACTCAAGTTGTGACAGAATGGTGTTTTTTAAAATAAATATATATATATATATATATATATATATATATATATATATATATATATATATATATATATATATATATATATATATATATATAGTAATAAGACGAAACAGAAACTAAAGTATATGTCTAGAGATATGTGGCAAAGTCCTATGGATGTAAAAAAAAAAAAAAAAAAAAAAGAAGCAGGGGAAAAAAAAAAAGAACATTGTCTTCACTTTCCAGGCTGCACAAACACAAAGAACATGCTGTAAGCATGAATGCATAGTTTTGCTAATCACGTAGGAGGGGCAACTTTGTGAATGATGAGAGTAAAGCTTATATAAGCTTTCAGTTCATTCTTTGTACATGTAGGTACACGAGTGCCCACAAAACTAATATTTAACCTTATTAGAAAATAATCACATCAGTGAGCCATAAATTCCATTTCCCACATTTCTTATATAGCGTCAGTACATATAGCCACCAGGAAATATCTGTGCAACCAAGTGTATAATTACTTTTGGTGTTTATTACCTAAAAGTGTGGTAGGCGTTTTCCTGTATAGCTTAAATGGTGGGTAGTTTCTGATCGACCAACAAGTTGACACTTCGCTTGACACTCACTTTGTATTTTAATTTTCACTTCAAATGTTCTAAAAAAACAAACAAAAAAAAAGCATAGAAATATATTTAATACACTGCGATTCATACAATATCAAATGCACACAAATAGCAGAAACACTGTGGATAAAATGCCGAACCGCTGCCTTTTCACTCATTTCAGTGAAACGTGTCACATCAGCAAAACTATATTTGGACACAAGCTTGTGCTAGAATTGCGCTACATCTGGTGTTAAAGACTTAGACACGTGCACCAAAATGGCAACATTTATTGAATTAAAAAAGTGGCTTGGTTGGACAGAGTCGTTTTGAAACATGATTGCATTTGTGGTGTCTCGTCCACAGCACAGAAAAACCATGTGAGCCTTTTAAGAGAAAAATGATTAAAAATAAATAAATAAATAAATTTATAAAATCATCTTTTTTTCTATGTTTATAGAGGAAGGTTCTTTCAGTCTAATTGTATCGAGTTCTCTTGTAAGGAAGTGTGAACCATGTAAAGTACTGGATTAACTCCAGTTACTTGGCAGTTATATATTTAACCCAAGAAAAGCAGTATATTTATATTTTGTAAACTATTTATAAAAAAGAATCCCCTAACTGAAATACTCCAGTTTCCTCCCACTGTCTGACGGTGTGTGTGTTTACATGTGCGAGTTACTCTCTAATTGATTGGTTATACAGTTGATGCTCATGAGAGTGTTTTTTTTCAAAAAGGGTGCCAATAAATTTGGAGTCATAGCTAGTTCGGGAACATGTGGAAGTCTAGCAGCCCCCCTGGAATAAAAAGAAAAGAGGGAAGCATTTACTCCCCCGGTTTCCCACCTTTAAGTTTTCCTTATCAACCAAATTAGCAGGTTACAGCGTATACAGTGAGGAAAATAAGTATTTGAACACCCTGCTATTTTGCAAGTTCTCCCACTTAGAAATCATGGAGGGGTCTGAAATTGTCATCGTAGGTGCATGTCCACTGTGAGAGACATAATCTAAAAAAAAAAATCCAGAAATCACAATGTATGATTTTTAAACTATTTATTTGTATGATACAGCTGCAAATAAGTATTTGAACACCTGAGAAAGTCAATGTTAATATTTGGTACAGTAGCCTTTGTTTGAGGTCAAACGTTTCCTGTAGTTTATCACCAGGTTTGAACACACTGAAGGAGGGATTTTGGCCCACTCCTCCACACAGATCTTCTCTAGATCAGTCAGGTTTCTGGCCTGTCGCTGAGAAACACGGAGTTTGAGCTCCCTCCAAAGATTCTCTATTGGGTTTAGGTCTGGAGACTTAACCCAATTAAACGCCAGAACCGTGATATGCTTCTTACAGAGCCACTCCTTGGTTATCCTGGCTGTGTGCTTCGGGTAATTGTCATGTTGGAAGACCCAGCCTCGACCCATCTTCAATGCTCTTACTGAGGGAAGGAGGTTGTTCCCCAAAATCTCGCAATACATGTTCTTGGGACGGTACTCATCATTCTTCTTCCTCCAAACACGTTCAATTTTGGTCGCATCTGACCACATGACTTTCTCCCATGACTCCTCTGGATCATCCAAATGGTCATTGGCAAACTAAAGACGTGCCTGGACATGTGCTGGTTTAAGCAGGGGAACCTTCCGTGCCATGCATGATTTCAAACCATGACGTCTTAGTGTATTACCAACAGTAACCTTGGAAACGGTGGTCCCAGCTCTTTTCAGGTCATTGACCAGCTCCTCCCGTGTAGTTCTGGGTTGATTTCTCACCTTCCTTAGGATCATTGAGACCCCACGCGGTGAGATCTTGCATGGAGCCCCAGTCCGAGGGAGATTGACAGTCATGTTTAGCTTCTTACATTTTCTAATGATTGCTCCAACAGTGGACCTTTTTTCACCAAGCTGCTTGGCAATTTCCCCGTAGCCCTTTCCAGCCTACACGTGGAGGGGTACAATTTTGTCTCTAGTGTCTTTGGACAGCTCTTTGGTCTTGGCCATTTTAGTAGTTGGATTCTAACTGATTGTATGGGGTGGACAGGTGTCTTTATGCAGCTAATGACCTCAAACAGGTGCATCTAATTTAGGATAATAAATGTAGTGGAGGTGGACATTTTAAAGGCAGACTAACAGGTCTTTAAGGGTCAGAATTCTAGCTGATAGACAGGTGTTCAAATACTTATTTGCAGCTGTATCATACAAATAAATAGTTTAAAAATCATATATTGTGATTTCTGGATTTTTTTTTTTAGATTATGTCTCTCACAGTGGACATGCACCTACGATGACAATTTCAGACCCCTCCATGATTTCTAAGTGGGAGAACTTGCAAAATAGCAGGGTGTTCAAATACTTATTTTCCTCACTGTAGATGTGTATTGAACATGTTTATCGATATGGAAGGAGACACCAATTTGAGCACATTTTCCCAAATCTTCTATATCTATTTTTTTTTTTTGTCTAATCAACATTAAGATTAAGAAGAGAGGCTGATGAGACAACAACTGCTCTAACATAAGTGAAAACAGGAATCGTAACACTACCAGCATTGCTGCAGGAAGAAAAAGAAAAAAAAAAGGGAGGGGGGGTTTAAAAAAAAAAACTTTTACCACACGCCTACACACACCCTAAGCAAATTGTGAGGTGAGCGAACCGGAATGTGAAACTATAGTGATTTGTAAAGGTGATTGAACCCTCCGATATTCACTGAAACTGCCTGGAAGACCCGCACCCTTGCATAGAACACGTGCTCTCAAATTAACATGTGCTGATGGTTTAGCTTTCTGACACTCTATACTGAGAATCTTTAAATTTTAAATGGTGGAAATGCTCGTTTTTCCTGCCTTTATTAGGCAACTCCGGATGATGAAATTATTTATTGTGATATTTTAGCTGAAAAGCCTCCGTTAGCGATTCGCCTTTAGTAGAGAACGACCACCTGCGTGAACAGCCTTGCCTAAGTTTAAATTCCAGATAAGATATTGCAACAACACTCTTGTATAAGACTTCGTTATCCTCGAGAGATGGGAGTCTTTAACGCGAGAGTGACAGGGATCTGATGCGCAAGGAGATTTTATAATGAGTATGCAGGCCTCCGTATAGTAGCGTGCGGTAGACGTGTACGGGACGACCGCGCTGTCAGAGATTCCCGTGTGAGATGGGGGCCGTGTGATTGTGCGTTACAGGAGGTGTGTGCAGGCATGCCCTCCGGCTGCAGCTCCAGATGCTTGACACATTTCTTTGATCTGGTCTCAAGTTGCTAGGCTGGGTCCTACTTCGAGGAAATATTCGACATGTGGAGAAGACTAACCTGGGGGTGGGATGCCATTATGGAGAGACGAGCTTGCTGTTATTTGAAATGTAGAAACGACATTTTCACAGGTTTTAAGACAAAAAAAAAAAAAATGGAATATGGTGACAGACTGTGAGCATCAGGTTCACGAGTCAGACAGGTCAGGGCAAATAAACAATACAGGGAATGATGGAGAAGAGTTCAAACTCGAGCCATTAAACACAGCTGACCTCATGGCTTATGCTCAAGGAGCTTTCAAATGAAAAGATTTCTCTCTGCAGCTGGGGCTATTAAATAGGATATCCCGTATAAAACCCGAGCCAAGAAAGCTCAAGGATTTTCTGCAGCAGCAGAATGCACTAGCTTCTGTGGGCTGCTTAGTCACATATTCCAAAATTACAGAACTGTGAGGGATAAAGTCTTGAAAAAATTGGTTATTTATTTATTTATATTTTAATCTAAATGTTAAAAGCACTGCTTTTTGGAAATCCTAAAACATTGCTCCAATAATAATCTTAGGCTCAATCAGTCCAGAAATGAATTGGTTGCTAATGAATTGGTTAATTAATTATACTTTACTCAATCTCCCCAGTTAAGATATTGTAGTATTGTGTCGTTTCTTTTTTTTTTTTTTTTCCTGGTTGTTGTGAAAGTTTCTGGAGCAGAGGTCATTTTCTCACCCGACACTCTTCGACTTGCTCTCTGTTTCGATGAGTAACGGATACTGGCACAAATCCAACAGCCTTATAAGGTTGTTCCTTCCTCCGCAAGTGTTGTTTTAATGCCAGCCGCATTTCAAACACTGAACGGGTGCCAAGGGAAAGCAGGAAATCTGTCGTATATCTTGAAGATAAGGAACGGTCGGCATCTTGGGTACACAAACTACAAAGCGCTGCTGTTACGGCTGTTTCCTGTGTATGCTCTCTAATAGCCTTATCTCCTATTGTCAACCTCATATTATCAGTAAAGCATGTTCAGGCTGCCTGTATTTATGCCCATGTCACACATCCTAGTGATTCCACTACCTGCATTCATGGATTACTAAGTCATATCCCAAGAAAGAGCTCATTATGAAGGCCAGGGAAGCTGTAGCAGTAAATTTGTAGATTTGGTTTTGAATGTTGCATCCACAAACACTCATTTTCTGTATTGACCTTCAAACAAAGACACGGTGTACATTTCCTTTACCCATTATTCACCCATCCCCCATACACCTCACACCCCCTCAACATGCCTCTCTGGACCTGCCTGATCCATCCTGATGCCCTACTTCTGTTAAGAGTTCTCATCATCTCAGTACCACTCACTGCTGATAAGGAGGGCACTCAATGTACAGCCTCAACATCACCATGAGATTATTGTATATAGGAACACAAAGGAACAATGGCTGTGGATTTTCTCCTTGGATTAGGCTAGAAACAGTTCCACCAACACCGAACACGGAAACTCGGAAATGACTGATTCTCACAATCATAACTTTGCCCATAATTTCCTGCTTACACAGTTGCACGGTTTGCCTTTATATGCTTATGGAATGGAAAGTATTAATAAACACGCCATCCGGTGTCACCCAGATGAGGACGAGTTCCTTTTTGTGCCTGGTTCCTCTCAAGGTTTCTTCAATAATGTCAGGAAATTTTTCCTCGTCATTGTCACCTCTGGCTTCCTCGACGTGGATACATTTATATCTGGAATTGTGGAATTATTATACTTCGTTGTGACAATGTCGACTGTTCAAGGAATGCTATACAAAAAAAATGGAACAAAGATCTAGAACAAACTTTATATTCTCAGCATCATCAAAACCGAACTGTACAGACACAAGTAGACAGATGAATGCGATTTTCTTTATGGCAAGACAACAAGCCTTTCTGTTGAGACAAAGACAAAGTTTTCAGACTTTGTAATAAAAAAATACAAAAAAAAAAATAAAAAATCTATCTGGGCTTTCTAACCCCAACCCTGACAATTGTGTACCACATGGGCAGGCTCACCAGGAAGCCCACCCTCCAGCCACACGACTGATAATTGCTTGCACATTCTGCACTGAAAGCCACATTCATCAATGTCCTCACATGCAGTTCGTGGATACGCAAGACCTCTATCAATGTGTGTGTGTGCACAAAAATACACTTTGAAGCACAGTCAAATGCAATCCATGAAAATGTTTGCATTGTGGGCAAGAGCAAGTTATCTTGTGGAATATAGTGCTTTTGCTTTTCCCATTTAACAGCTCATGACGGCTTTTTAGCACACACTTGTCTGCCTTACCAGCATTATGAGGACCTTAAGCTGATTATTATTGCAGGTCCAGTGTTTGTGTAAGAAAAAAAATCTATCCAATGGGCCGTACAAATGAGTGGAAACAAATATCCCTACAAGATCAAAACTGACAGATATTCCGTTCTTTGAAAGGACGTTTTGTGGGGACATTTTTAAAAACATGTACCCCCACACACACACTGCCAGGTCAATGAGAGCTCCTGAAAATAGAAAAGGAGTAGTAGGCATAATTGGCCCTAAGCATGGTGCATTGGATATAATGGGCTCCGACATTGTCATTAAAACAGCATGACCCCCTGTCACAGCAGGACGGCCTGACAGCTCAGTGAGGATAACATCGGGACTCCTTAACCTCTCCGAAGCTCTTACACGCCGGTGCTGCGCCGTTACAGCTTATCAACGACAGGAAACATCTGAACACGTCATCGTAAAAAACGCATGTCAGTAAATTTAGCACAATACACACCGCTCAGAAAGTCCATCAGTCAATACAAACGATTGTATTGTTCCTTTTGTCTCGATGGCCCAGTAGTGTAGTAACAGCTTCAAGACTGCATTACTGCTGCATGTTTATTGCTGGTGCTAAATCTTCACTGGAGTAAGACAGATGTTCGTTGTCATGATGAGGGTAAGCAAAGGCTGTGGTCCTGTTGCATCAGCGATTTATTTGTCGCGACGCAAAAACGCCGTGAAAGTCATGTTCGCGTCCGGCTTTGACCTTGGATGCTAAGTCCAACTCAAAGACGTCTGGATGAAATATATGTTAGCATTGGGAATTTATTTATTTATTTCAAAAAAGGTCATCGGGAGTTTACTAGAGCTTCTGAGTCAGCAAGATTCTTCCTTCCTGTACAAGAAATGATATGTATAACACAATATTTTACTATCATTGATAAAAAGATTCTATGTACAAGCAAAAAATATCTTTACGAGATCAAACCGCTAATTAGGTTTAATTAAAAGGACTGTATTTACAAAACAAACAGACGGTACATTCGTAATACTAATGACACTCCAAACAAACCTGTTCCGCCACAGACAGGGCGATTAAAATCTATTTCAAACTGTGACTCTATAAAATTCGATGTGGCTTTCCAGGTCGTTGCTTACACGTTCGGCTGCTTCCGAAACGCAGCAGATAGAATTATAGCTATGGACGTCCTGGCTCCAGCTTTAATCTCGATTTGGTGTGTGTGTGTGTGTGTGGGAGGGGGGGGGGGCATAAACGGAACGTGAATGAAGCCTATTACACAGCACGTCCTAAACTTTCACAAGCTGGTGAGTATGTAACAGATGTGTTTTATGAGCTTGTCAGTTGGGCTCAAGGCAACAGTGGCACTAGGCCATAGTGTCCTCCCTGGCCTGACACATATACATCACTCAATTTGATTAAGGAGGAGCGGATGATGTGATCAGATATCCTACACTGCACCGTCATCACAACCTAAAGCTGCACAAGCTGGACAGGCAATTCCATGAAGTGCCAAAATCTGGATTCGAGCCAGCAAACTCAACCCTGGGTTTTTTTTTATTTCATCTTAAACAAATGCACTCTTAGGAAACAAGCTCTGTCCAAAAACGTTAAAAGTATTCATTGGCAAAGTTTGATGTATCCTGCAACAGAGGATTTTTGTTCAAAAAAGGTTCTAGGTACAACCATTTCTAAAACAAAAACTGTAACTGTGGTGTAAAGGATTTGAGTAAATTTACTGTTGCTGTATGTTTGTCCCTAATGAATGAGCCAATGAAGACTGTGGTAAGGAAAAACTCCATGAGATGGCAAAAAGAAGAAACTGTTGAGAGGAACCAGACTCAACAGGGAACCACATCCTCATCTGGGTGGCACCGAATGTCCATTTATTACGGTTCAGTTCATCGTTGTTGAGGTGTGCAGTGATAGAAGATTAAATGCAACATGTGGTCCTGTCCGTTACCAATTGCACCTCTGTTGATGTCATTAGGGCTCAACACTCCCCTAACAACATCTACTGCCTGTGAGTGACTTTTGTAGCACTGCTGGAATCACGTTCAGTCTAAAAAGATCTAAAATTATTAACTATTATTGGTTTTGCCACCTGGTTTTTTTACTTTGTGACATGATGCTGTCATTTTATTTGGTAATCGAAGATCCCTTTTGGATTGCTTTACCACTGTCTTTTTTTATTTATTTTTTTTTGGACTGACTTGTTTAATCTTTGTTTCATTCTGGCTGTAATGTTGATGTTGGTTAATGCAGTGTTAAGGTGTAAAATTCATTTGTATTTTAGGAAATAAAACAGCTTTTGGCTTTTCACCAACATGTGTCTTGTGCTTCTTTGAGCCTAGGGTCAAAATGAGTAAAATACTCAGGTACAGTAATCCCCCGTTTCTCACGATAGCTATTTTAAGTATACAGTACTGTACTGTATTAACATATTCCTTCATTTTATAATTCATAATTATATTTTTTATTAATACATTTCATTATTTCAACATAAAACTCTATAAAAACAATTCCCTTTACTTTTTTTGGTCTATTGTAGTTATGTGGCAAATGTTAGTCCGCGATAAACCAGGGGCAGGGGATTACCATACTATTAAAATCAGATACTCAAACTTTTACTCGAGTCCCATTGGAATTGGTGACTTTCAAATTGTAAAAGTCTATTCTATTTCTATTTCCAGTTGTAAAAACCATTGCACTACATGTACTCTGTATGAATGTGTAGGTGACAAATAAGATTTGATCGGACTTTTACTAAAATGTGATTTTCAGGTTCTCTTTATACCTGAAAGATTGATGGTTGATCGCGTCATGCTTTCTGATGGGGATGGAATGACGCATTCTCTCCTTCCTGTCCACCAGAGCGCCAACTGATCAACCGCGTCTATCTGTGAGCTCATGTATGCAGAATAGGGTAGTAAGCCCTGGTTTATCCAAGCTGCACTGTTGAAAAAGGCACCAGAACAGAAACAAAATCACTAGCAAATGGCCATATTGTAAAAAAAATATATAAATAATAATAATTAAAAAAGAAGAAGACATTTAGTACACTTTCATTCTTAGGGGTGTCTGCTGGTATTTTTGGCTCAGATGTGTTAGCAGAAAATCTCATTCCCAAAGCACATAAAGTGTTATTTTTTTTCTTTATTTAACCATGTAAAAAGGGAATCATGTCTGTCTTTCATTCCGTCGCCATCCCATGCATGCAACTCTGTGGTTAACCACAAACAGAAACAATGTCTACTGAGCGAATAACCTCCACTCTAAGTTATAGTGGGTCGAAGCAAAACGGTGGGTGGCTTGAATGTGACCCAAGTCTCTTTCTCCTAGTCTTTAATACTTCAAAATCACTTTCATCTGTTGTAACAGAGTCTCTAAACAATCTTACACTCAGTTTATCAAACGCATAAGTAGCGGTGTCTTGGCCAGACGTTATATAAGCCTCTTGCAGGATTACAGCGTGAACGTTGTACAGGGTCATTTCAGTCGGTCTCTCTTTTGAGACGGTTGTTGGTGAGTAAATGGAGAATATTTAAACATCTTTCTACCACAGACCTCTACGATTCTTAAATTTGACTGGTCGGTCGATTGACTTAGAGCAATTCGAATGATTGTGCTGTAATTGTTTGTCCTTATTTGAATCATTTCTTTAGCAACGTGATGTGTAATGGTAGCGACTTGACCTAATCCACGACATTCCAATGTTGGTACTTTCTGCCATGGGAAAAGCGGGATGACTTTTTCCCTCCATCACCAATAAAACATCCAGGGGGTGTAGTTTTTTTTTTCTGTCTTTATCGACGGTCAAAAAGCATGACTTTTTATTAACAAATGGTACATGACACTGCTGTATTATATGCTGTTATGGGAAAATAATCAAATTCACGATGGTACCGGTACCATCAAACCACATGGTCTCATAATTTAAGTAGACTGGCATCCTGATAAATATTCCTCTCATGGCTCATTCCCTGTTAATTCTAAGCCTGCTGTGAAATTGATGAAATGTAAAAAATACTATGCAGCGTAGGAGCAAAAATGTATGTAAGTAAGTATTCGTAAGTATAAAACAATGCAACGTTCACAGAATAAAACCAACAAATTTTTTTTACGGTTCTAACGCAAATGAGATGCCAATGTGCTTTTCCCTGGTGCCTATATGACAAATGTTCGTCCCAGAAATATATATCGTACCCGGTCGATTCATTCCGGTTAGAATTCGTACAGGATATCCAAGGCAGCTGCACATCTACGCCTTGTAATGCTAGAATTGGAGGCATGCAAAGAGATATATATGTTCGTTTGTAAGATATGTGATACGAGATCTGTTTTTCTCCATCTCTTCCTGGAATTTCACAGCACCTTCAGTCTATTCTTGACTTGGCCTATTCCGGTTACAAGTATGTATCGTGGATCGAGTAAATTCTAATCCTGTACAGAAAACAATCTTGACCTTGCTTTTGGAATGACAAATGAAAGCAAAAAAAGGAAGTGGGCTTTATACGTCTAAAAACTGCTGAATAAACAATCTTCAGGAAAAAAAGAGGAAAAACTCGGTCCGGTTCGTCCCCCGATCTTAAGGCGAAGTGAAAAGAGCCATGAAACGGAAATGTCCGCCTGCATGCCTCTGAATTCCTGATAGCGTCGGATACAGTGTGGTCAGAATCCGTGACGGAAATCTGACACACAAAAAAGGATTATGGATTCGCAGCATTTTTTCACAACATGGAAACGTTCGAGCAGCAGAAAACAGTATCTTCAGTTCACCCTTTCACACAATTGACAATCTTGTCAATCAGATACAGAAAAAGTGACCTCGTCCAAATGGCTATATACAACTGGCAACCCTGCTACCCATAATTACTGCTAATCACTTCACCTCTGACCCCTGTAATTACTTCCTATCAGTCCACGTTGCTGACACAGTGAAGCAGTAAGGGGTGAAACGTTCTATTGACCCACTGCTCCAAACCAAACAGCACTAACACTATTACTCTCACACACACTGATCCCCCATTGATTTCAGCTCTTGTGAATAGTGGAGGCAATACTGACTGTTCTTTTGTTACACATCTGAAAAAGCCCTGTGTTGATAATAAAGTTCACAAGTGGAAGGTGGTGGAGACAAAAAAAACGAAACTAAAAACGATATAACTACTGTACCTCTTCTCTTAGATAACTAACGATGACTTGGCAGCTTTTTTTCCCCCATAGCTGAATAGATATATTTTTTTAATTTATTATTTATTAATCATTATTTATACTTTACCGTACTACACTGTTTACATGCTGTCTTTTGCACCTCTTGACTGCTGCTGTTTTTGCACTACATTGTGTCTGTTTATATTCAGTCCCGGGTATAGTTTTTACACTTCTTTTATGTAGCTTGTTGTTGTTTAGTGTAGCACCAGGGTTCCGGAGGAACGTTGTCTCGTTTTTACTGTGTAATGTGTACCACTGTGTATAGTAGAAATCACAATAAAAGCCTCTTGACTTGACTTGACTTGATTTTAGGCAAACAAGCTATCAATAGTTGCTTAGGTATGTCTAATATTTGTTGGTGTGGAAATGTGCCTTACTTAGGTCAGGAACTACAAGAACACATGGCAGGTACTGGTAACTCCCTGCATGGGACAGAAATCGCTAGCGTTCCTCACATGCCTGCGCTAAAGGGTAAGGTGGTTAAATATAAGCACTAAATCATTCCAAACTAATTGTGGGGTATAAGACAGCATATCATCTACCCACACAGAAACGTGGTGGTGGAAGCATTACACAATAGGGCTGCTTCTCTATAGCTGGGAAATACCAATCTGAATTGGCACAAATTTCAGAACTAAATATAATGAAAATAAGAGCGGTCCATGCTACAAAGGAATGGGTTCTGACGCTGATGACTAAAATCTTGAGTAATTCCAAAAAAAAAAAAAAAAAAAAGGCTATACATACATATACATATATACATTATATATACATATATACATTATATATATACATTATATATATATATATATACATTATATACATTATATACATTATATATATATATATATATATATATATATATATATATATATATATATATATATATATATATATACATATATATATATACATACATACAAAATGACAAAATCATGATGTGCTTCGTCGGTAGGCTCTCACCCTACAAGTGAAACTGACTTTATTTTGTGGTAAATTTTCAACATGACAACAACAACCAAAAAAAAAAGTTGGAAAAAATATTTTTCCTGAGGATGGATGCATTCCAGGTAGTTCTCCTTCGTATGATCTCCCACCCGAAAAACGCAGAGGTGTTCGTAGCTGCGAGCGATAAAATACAGAATTGTTCAGACTAGTACTTCTCATTTGTAGCTCAGATATCGCCTACGTACATGTTATAGGTATGTTTGAGGCGTAGATATTAAATCACGCATTTTTGTCAAGCCTGTGTGCCTCTGTGGAGAAATTAAGATTTAGTTATTAATAAAAGTAATAATCATAAACCAACATTTACTCTTCTGGGAAGATGTTCCACTAGATTTTGAGTGTGTGCGCTTGTGGAGTTTTGGGTTTATTCAGCCACAAGGGTGTTAGTAAAGTCAGGTCACTGATGTAGAGCGAGGAGGTCTGGGGTTCCAATTCATTGAGCTCTACAGCAGGCCACTCAAGATCTTCCATGTAAATCACGTCTCCATGGAACTGGCTCAAGTTCAAGTAAAGGGTAATTTCAATGCTACTAAGATATTCAGGCATCCAAAGACATTTAATACAGTTGTGTTCCTCCAACTTTGAGGTAACAGTTTGGAGAAGAACCACGTATGGCTGGAAAAGTACGGTGTCCCCCTACTTTTGTCCACATGTTTCATGAATCTGTGTAAAAACAAACAAAAAATCCCTTTTTCTCCATGTAATAAGAACTGTATATTATTATGTAGTAGTCATAACAGCCTACTCTTTCCCGCTCAGCTTAAATGTATAACCAGTAAGAAAATGGATAACCAATTGCACTACTTTCCCTGGTGCTCACACCCATTCACATGCATTTAGGAGCAGAGTTAATATGCATGGTTAGCTTTAGTACTGTACAGGAAATTATTACCTTTTAGGATAATCAAAACACAGCTGATGTAATAGTAGCAAAGCGCACTGGTTAAATTCGACAACGCAATAAGGCATTAACCGAAGTTAAGTCAAGGAGAGATGTTTCACGATCCGTGAATAATGTTGCACGTTTTTTCTCTTTAAATAATGCAACAATGCGAAACAATGAAAACCGCGTTGCTAAATGGCCTCCGTGTAGGACTTCTATCGGCGAGTCCTTCAAAAGCGAGTATCGTATTGATTCCTCGCCGTCTAGGATTTCTTTTCCTATTCAGAGTGTGGTCAAGACTGCATGTAAGGGGTCTACAAAGCTTTCCATTATTAAAAGCAGCTTATAGAATCATTAGACAAGACTAATGTGCTACTCATTACATATTAACACCAGTCAATGGATTTAGGGCAGAAACAGAGTTAAACTGTCTCATGGTGCCCATGGAGATCTTGTACAGTAAATCACATGTTCCAGACATTTATAGGTCGAACGAGACGACAAAAAAAAAAAAAAAAAACCTGCTTGCTGCCTCTTCGTTCTGAGAGGCGAAAACCCACAATTCCCACAGATCCCTGCCAGAATGTACCTGTACTCTCTTATGAAAAAGAAAAACAGAAGAACGGCTAGGATGATATTTCGGAAGCCCCTTCCCTCTTCGCTAGTTTTCATTGGCAACGGCGCGTTATTTGTCACGGTTGAGTGCGAGTCCCAATCACAACCTGAGAAGGAATCCTGACGTCGTGCTAATTAAACGGGGAGCCGCGCAATATTTTTAGCCGGAGCGCCCTTGATACAGCTACGCGCTTTTATCCAAGGTGTACGAGCGGAGTTCGAAACCCTCGTTAGGTGCCCTCTCTGGAGTGAGCTCACACAAAGCCGTGCCTGTCTGGCCTCCTGAGTGGTGGCTTTGTGGATGAGGCGCAGTGCAATGAAACCAGCAAAATTCAGGCACCCTGCCTAAGGCAGTGATGCGGTTTCGGTCTTCAGCCAAAAGTCTTCCAAAAAAATAAAAAATAAAAAATAAAAAAATATTCCCACTGTCTTGTTCTTTCTTCCCCCCCATACCACTTCTTCCTTTATATCTTCCTTCTCTTCTCGTTTACATCCTTCCCTTTTTCACTCACATACTATGGTGAAGCATAAACTGGTCATACATGAAACAGACTTTTGTGGTACAGAGTGTGTATGTGGGTACTGGAACAGATTTAAATGCTGGAAGAAAGATATTATCTTTCCGGCACTCATACGCTTCAGAGAAGTAAAAAGGGTCCTGCATGTGCTGTGTCAGGAAAGCGTGACAAGGGAATAATCCAGCTTTTGGAAAGAGCCCACATGTGGCTGTCTAAAAAAAAACTCCTCAAAAGTGTAGAAAGCACTTATTAGCTGCACTCTAAAGAGATTTCGGTTTCGTTTAAGATATCGTTAGCAGCGAAGATATTTTATATGAGAAGAACAGGTGGGGGTTTTATTTACCCATCATTTATCAATTTTTTCCATTTTCACTTGTTTCACAAAGCACCCACATGACCTCCCATACAGCCTCTAGAGACCTTCTATCCTTTGTCCGGATTGCGTTTCATAAATCAGAACGCATTGATGTATACGTCTGTTCGAGCCATGCAAGTGCCGGACGCTGTAAACACTCCCATTGTTTCTGTATTTCCTTTGTTATTTTAGGGTCTGGAGGCTCTCTGGAATGGCTGATCTAGAATGAGTCTCATAGCTTGACTGGGAGCTCAATAGGCAGGCAGAAGCACAAGCAATAAAAAGTCTTTACACACACGTTAGAAAGGGTGAGAAGCCTTTACGTCAAACACAACCGACTAGTGAAAGACCCTTTGTGACAACGATGACATGCTGGAAAGCTAAGCTAAAAAAAAAAAAAAGTGTAATTGTGAACGTCTCATTATATAAGAAATGCTTTCTTTTAGTCAATCAAAAACATTCAGACCTCTCGATGAACTCGACCAAGATTGGGGGAAATATAAAAAACCCTCCAATTAAATCATTATCGGGACTGTGATATAACTCCATTGCTCCCATCTGTCAAAAGCGATCCTCCTCTGCGGCTTTAACTGGCTAAAAGACAACCATCTGAAACCAATGAAAGCGGTCTGCAGTGCGCCGTACTATTGAGAGCCGACCACATCGCTTATGGAGCACAGAACAATGAGAGGTTGAGAGGGTGGTCCAGATAAATACAGAGCACTGTTTTAGGTTAAGCTGGCCTGAAAAAAAGAATGCAGAGGAGGGGTTCTTCCAACGAGTGTATGTTACCGCTAACACACTAGTGCTGCTGAAAGATGAAAGGATGAGGCAGCGACTATTTTGGAGATTCAAAAACGCACCCCTAAATTTGGAAACGTTTGGACGAACGAGCCAAACCGGCGTTTGCTAACGCTTAGGGTGCGCTTTTAGTTTTTATTCTTTTCCATGATACTTGGGTTTTTTTTTGTTCTTCCTCGGTTTCAAAGGCTTTTCCACATTTTATTTTCAGTTGACGTGCGGATTGGAAAAGCAGGCAAAAGTGACCATGATACAGAACAGGAAAGAAATGAAGCGATACATTGAAATGACTATCTAATAGGAGTTTAGTGTATTATTACTATCCTATTATAGGAATGACACTTTCGCCAGCACGATTCAGCAGCCCGTGATTCAGGAAAACCCCGGTTATCATGCATTTTATAGACTTTTATATAAATCATTCTCTCAGAGTTACACTGCCAGAACCAAATAACATTTTTAACTATTATAGCTTACTTCAAATCTGTCATTAAACTTTAAACAATATCAGTAGGCTTTTAAGTTAATACACAAATGTGTTAAATCCTCCTCTAGTGCACTCAAATATGGCCTTCAAAATGAGATTGAAATGATCGGCTTGATACAAAAAGAATTCGAAGAGTCACCCGCAAGAAGTCGAGTACTGCGTCACAAAGGTAAGCGCTCTCCACCTTTAAAGAAAACAAATATCCCCCCCCCCCAAAAAAAAAGAAAATGCATTGTGTCTAAACAGATGACCTCTCCATAGGGGGTCGCAGACAGGTTTATATGGTTATACATTTCCCACCACCTCCTGCATATGGTACCTTCGTTTTGTCCTTCCACCACAGGTATTTTCGAAGAGCAGCCAAAATATATGGCTGATTAGCATAGCCCCCGTGACCTCTTTATTCTACCACTGATGGCGAGCATGCTCGTCCAGACCAGATGGAGCAGCATGAAGAGCTCATCCTTCTCACCAAGCTAGAGAGCGCCGGCTGCTCGGCATTGTCCTCGCCGCGAGTCATTACAAAGATACCGTGTAGTAGAACCTCAAGAAGCGCAATCCAGACCCCTTGAACAGAATGCCATGGAGGAAGCTATAACTGGGTATAACTGTTTGAGCTTTCTGTTATTAAAAAGGTTAAAAAAAAAAAAAAAGGCATTTGATCTTGTCAAGGCCAAAAAAATTTATTTGAGAAATATGTGGGTGGGGACAGTAAGTGGCATCTTGAGTGAGTCACTGCTGGGAAATCTCTGTACACACTGTTAAACTTTTATCATTAAGGCCATCATAATCCATCCATAATCCTCCCCCCAGGTGCTTTCAGATGCCTAGCCCGTTACAGACTCTAGTCTCAGGGCGCTCTGGGAACCATGCCCAGACCTCCCAGCTGACAGGAAAAGACCAGGGGGCTGTCTGTCATGGGGCTAACCCTGAACTCCAACAGCAGCAGTAAAAGAGGCCTGCTGAGAGGGCCAGTGACCTTACTGTAGCAGGAAAGCAAAGATGGAAGTACCGGGAGCTTTCCAGCCACAACTCCCTTTTCTCAGCCTTAGATCTTCCGGTTAAAATCAGCAAAAATGAAAAAACCTTGGCTGTGGATTTGAGGATTACCTAAGAGGTGGAGCACCGTACACTCGTAGGACGGCCGTTATGCAGAGGCAGAAACTGCCCGTGCTGAAGCAACGATAAAGCCCGCAAGCTCTCAAACAGTCAGTCGTTCAGGCTCCGGTGTGCGGTATTACACAATGGCGAAAAAAAGGCACGCCCTTAGTAATCTCGCCTTTGGTTGGATTGTGGGGGGGGGGGGGGGGGGGAAGAAACCCTGCAAAATAAACGATTCGCATTCCCACGAGAACAAGGTGACAGTAACATTTTTTTGCTTTAGGACAGAGAGTTTGTCTTGCTCTAAAATGCTGAGTCATGTTGATACATGCACAAAATGTGGAAATGCTGAAGTGTCTGCCATGGATACACATACCGACAGGGAGCATTCTTTCAACAAGGCTTTAAATTACCTGAGACAAGCACGAGTTTTGCAACACAGGAGAGAACGAAAGTTCGCAAAGACTGTAATACTGTTTTACTTTATCGACAAAAAAAAACCCTGTCTTTGAGGACGTTTTCGAGTCGACAATCAACAAACTCTCTGTAGCTTTCCCAGGCTCACTATAGAAGGCAGTCCAGTGGGCATTACACATTCAATATCCAAAAAAAAGGACAAAAAATATAAAAACCTGCTCCTGAAATTCGTTATTATTACGTTTGCTGTCTGAGCTTGAAGCATTCACGATAACATGACACACCTCTGCATTGTAGCTAGAAAGCAAGCGCATCGTGCTGAGGCATGATCTGGATGATGATAGAATGATCTGTACTAGGCAGATTCATTAACGCGCATGGAGACGTTACAATCAGAAACATGCAGGTATGTGGAAACACGGAAGTTCTTATATAACTCTCCTGTGGTTACACATATGGAGAACAGCTGGTCAGATGTGAGGACTGAATGCCTCATGCATCCTAGAGCCTCAATGTTCTTACGCAAAGCTCGTAACTGGATTAAAAATAGTTTTTTTGTCGAGGGTGGAAACGTGACGTATGATAATTATATATTCAGTTTTCCTCAGACGGTATTAATGCACTTAGCTAGCTAGCTCACCGTACATTATTATGTTACATTAGCTACTTTTTAGCCTGGATTATAAGGTTTCTCGAAGATCAAACATTGGAACAAGGGGCTTTTAGTTGCCTGGTGGGACAGCTCCCAAACATATGATTTGATCAATAATGGATGGGGTTTTATCTAATAACCCTATAACAAGGGTGCTTTGGGTGCAGCGATACAATCCGACTCAAACACAAAGATCATGTGCTGGACTCTATCTTTTATGCTCCTGTTGCTATTCTTTCAGAACAGAAGAGGTCGATGTAGCCGTGTATCTAATTGCCAGCGGCAGTGACGGCCTACAACAATAGAACTACTCAAGTGAAATGAATGTTTCGCACTTCCTTGGGAACACGAAATTCGAAAAGCGGGCACTTGTGACAATTCCTGCCATTCTGTGTTCTGAAGCTTTAACACAAATAGAAGGGGGGGGGGAAAAGTGTTTCCTGAATTTGAAGGTTGACCTTCAACCTATATTGAATAACCATTAATCTCTCCCTCTAGGCGCATTTCAAAGGACAGCTAATGAGCACTGAAAGAAAGCCGCTAGCATGTTTGAGCACTAGTATCTAACGCAAACAGATACGGCTTCTGAGGCTGGCTATTTAAACATTTCCACTTGTCATGCCGTTTGATGCGCACTTGCTATTAACCGCTGATTTACCGGAGGGCACAGGGATATTTTAACAATAATTGGAGGTTGAACTCGCCACATTGCAATCACATAACCTACATTTGCTGTATTTATTTTCCCCTTCAAAGGAATAATGTGTAATCCCAACAAAACACTTGTGCTTGACGCAGTTTACATGTAAACTTTACTGTGTACTGTAGCAACAATAGTTTACATATTACAATCGATTAACACTAAAATTGATCAACGAACGTGCAACATGCAAACCTTTTCCGTTCCGAAAAAATCATTTACTGCTGTTAATAATGTATCAGTCTAAACACACCCTGGTGGATTTTATTTAACATTATTGAACTTATTGAAAAAAACAAAAAACAAACAAAACAAGGGTTTCAGGGGTCCAAAAAGAAAATCGAGCAAGCACCGAGAAAGTGTCAATCGCTCTAGATTTATGGCGATTGACTTGTTTGCCATTGGGGGAAAAAAATAAAAATAAAAAATACTTTTCTGATAACTCATTACATAATTAAATCACCAAACTGCTATGTAAATATCCATAAAGGTAGAAAAGCACTGACTAGATCAAGAAACTAGACCAATGTTTTTACAATATATAATTTGAATTATAATTGTGAAGCTTCCTATTGGTGGTGAGAACGAGCGAAGTGGGGAATCTCAAACCTTCAGGTGCGACTGCTTATTCCTCACCTGTTGGCCATTGAAGATTAACCGCGATGCAAATAAAAGCGGAAACCCCCAGCACTCTCTTGTACGAAGTGTACTGTTTAATTTCGCAGGTGTTGAGATCTTCAGATTAATAGTGCCCGAAAACTCGAGCCCGCTTAGTTTTATTATCTCGCGGCAAACACTTTCAGTCTCCAGTCTCCCATGGCAACTGTGCCGTGCTTATCTTATTCGAGTCTGTGTTCTGAAAAAAGAAAAGAAAAAAACTCAGGCTAACCAGGCGTACCGCATGCCTGTGTCGTGGTTTTTCCTCAAACGCGGTATTGTTATTTATATTGCACAGTCAGCAAATGTCTATGAATGAATTGAACCCGAAGCTTCGTCCCAGCGGCGGCGCACCTGCTGATAACGCATCTCGAGTGAAAAGAGCGCAAAGATCCAGCGCTGTTTCCTTTTGAGTCTTTCAATACGACCCACTTTCTAGGCATATTTACACCTATATTTAAATCACACCTGCATATGCAGCCCCGAAGCTACGCGTTTATGGCCGTGCTGGTGACTGTGAAGTGTGTCACAGAGCTCGAGTGACATGGATACACCGTACCCCAATCTACCACATGGTGTCCTTAGTAACCTTCAAGAAGGATCTTTTGGGTGCGCTTGGCAGGAACTCGTATGCTTTCGAGAAATGACAGGTGCATCTGCATATGAATATACAATATACCGTTTTATACAACAGTTAGTTCCGGCCCACTAATTTGATTGCTAAAATGGTTTTCCAAGAGTGTTTATATTTGACCTCACTGTGTCATTACACTACACTTCCAATTTCCACTTCCTAGTTCTTTAATACAGTTCTTTAATACAGAAGGCTAAGAGACGTCATCAGTGAAGAGACGTCATCATGGCAACCTGAAAACTTTTGAGCTGAAATATAAAAAGCTCATCAGGTGGTGATTTAAAATAAAAAATAAAAAAATAAATAAAAAAGAGACTCCAAACTGCACCATGAATCACCACCGCGCTAATGTTCAGTATGATACTTGCGTGATCTTGCTCACAACCTGACAATCAAATTGCCAATCAGTTTAAATATTCTTTCTTTTAGCCTTTGATCGAATTATATCACACAATCAATAACAATTTATCATAATTTATTTAATTGTTATAATTTAATCCGAGTGCTTTAATTGTATTGCTGGAGACCATTAATGAAATCAATACAAGGCAGAAATGACAGAAACAAGTCAAGCTGCAAATGCTTCAAGACAGAAAACACAGCAACCTGTCACGTTGCTAAGGATTTGACATCCACAGTCTCCATTCCATTCATTACCAACATTAACCACTCAATGTCCTTGTCGATATTATATAAAAAAAAGTTTATTAAGCTTTACGTGCAACAAAACCCACAGAGACATAGGAAGAACATGCAAAATTCCACAAAAATAATTTGAGCTCAGGATCGAACCCTGGAATTGTGCAGTGTTAGCTGACCCTCCGATTTGAAGTTATATACAATAATAAATTGTGCTACTCAACCAGAAACAAACACAGGACTACAATTGTGATTTTGCTCTAATACCCGTTAGGGCCTGCCTAATTTATTTTAGTAAGGACTTTTTGAATAGCAACAATTGAAACAACGGTTGTATTTGCTAAAATCGTATGTCATAAAATACCTAAAATTCTTGTCGAGATTATATAAGAAGTGAAGCTTTAAGTGCAACAAATATGCTTACTATCCCATCATGGCCCATCTTCAAAGTCAATTTGTCATCTAATATTAGGCAGGAACACACCCTTAGCTAACATGGTAGGGCACATGCCATGCACACACATTTACACTTGGAGGCAATTTAACCTGGCCAATTTACTTAGATCCATGCTTTAGGGAGGTGGAAAGTCCCACAGTTGAAGTCTTGTGTAAATATATTTATGCATGTGGGCACATGCAACACACACACACACACACACACACACACACACACACACACACACACACACACACACACACACACACACACACACACACACACACACACACACACACACACACACACACACACAAAGAGCTTGTCCACCCCTAAAGCTCCTGTTGGCAGATCCTGGGGTAAGTGATTCCCAGCCTCTCACTCTCAATTAACAAAGACACACGGTGTAAAGAAAAGAAACAAAACATCACAGGCCGGTTACTGAGAAGCTGCACTAAACCCTCAGTCATCAGTCGGACATCGTTATGGTGACCACACATGTGCGCACACGCTCGCCCGTACACATTCACACACAAAGCCGATCCACAGAGCAGCTGGTGGACGGGAAATGGACTCTGTTAGAGTCAAGGGCCGTACGCCTGCCATAGCGAGTGAATAGAAGGAAATTTGTTGGCACTGGGAATCCAGAATCAATCGACTTTTATTCACGCACAACAAAGTCCTTGTGTCGTGGCGCTGGGTAAGAGGACTTGCAGCGGCAAACTTTTGTTGCGACTTTCCAGCGTTGGCAATGCAGCTGTCAGATGTTTAGTCTCTTTCCTCTGTTTGTTATGCTTTCATAAACGAGCAGGTCAACTTGGCCTAGTGTTAGAAAAACCCGCTTAAGATCTTTAGAGAATGTAGATTACCAGGTACTAAAAGCATCCGGCATTTTTTTTTTTTTTTTTTTTTTACCAAAACAGCAAGATTTAAGTTTCGGAATTGCATTTCCTTAGTCGGTAATGTAGAAATTAAAAAGATAGAGACAAGAATTTATTTATTTATTTTATTTTATTTTGCATCTTGGCCTTGACTGGAATTGTCTAAAATTGACAACAAAAAAAAGTATCTAACATTACAATCTGTAATTTACAGCGATTTGATTAGCAAAGATGCAATGTCAAAACCCTTTTCCACAATTAAGCTTCATTTTCATCTATTCATTCTAGCCAATCACTTTATCCCAGTGAGAGCTGTGGTACATCCAAAATCTATCCCAGGAAACAGAAGTGAGGCAGGAATCCTTTATTTGGATGCCAGTCCATAAAAGAACACCACACACTTATTTCCACTAGTATAGATTAAAGATGATGAGAGGAAACCAGAGAACAAGAAGGAAACCCACAGAGACAAAGGAAGAACGTATGAAATTCTACAAAGTCATTTGAGCTCAGGACCGAACCCTGGAGTCGTAAGGTGGAAATGTTACCTGACGCTCCAATTTATTGATATAAAATAAAGAATTTTGCAACTGAACCAAAAACAAATACAGGGCAACATGTGTGATTTTGCTCCAATACCTACAACAACTAACGACGATTGAATTTGCTAAAATGCAAAAGATTAGTCACTAAATGCTAAAATGTTTAAAATCTGCTTTATAGTGTGCAAATGGGTGTGGAAGCAGGAATAGCTGCTTTAAAGTTTACCCTCAAATAAGCTTTTTTGTGTTTTTTTTTTTATTACAAAATTTAATCCTCTAACCCACAGGCCTGCATGTGACAAATTCAAGCTGATTGAGGGGCAACTCGAAGCGCTGTCTCGTAGAAGGAGGCAATTGATGAGTGCGCCCTTTAATCCCGAGTGCTCTTTCCAGTGTGCTACGACAGCAGGAGCATTTTCAATCCTTGTAAAAAAACGTTAAAGCTCGAACGCTGACGTTTAAGCATGTTTCATAGCGTTGACCGGATGGACCTTTCGATGCACGCTTCGTTAAAGAGGCTGTTGTGGGCCAAGCCTGTCTGGACGCCTTGATCGAATTCATAAAATAACGTGATGAGCTGCAGGCATGAACCCAGTGACTCTTACATTGTCTGCCGCATTTATGTCACAGAACAATCACTGGACAGCACACGCACGAAGAATTGCCTGCCAACTAAGCGATAAATCTCCAAGATTGCAGATGGCGCAGCAGCCCAAAGTCCGGCCATTGCTGCCGTTGAATAGGACACTATAAATTACAATTATTATTAAAACTGGCCCAGCACATATCCAGATGGTTTTTTTCACCATTTCTGTGAGCAGCATGCTTGAAGCGGTTCTACAATACCGGACCCTAGTCTTCCACAGTCACTGTGTGACGACGCATATATTGCTGAATTCAGTCTCAGCAGCTATTCATCACTCAGAATAACGGCTCACTCTTATGATGATGAATGCAGAGATGACATTTTTATTGAATGCCTGATCTACTTCAGTAGTCGCGAGAAAGAAGAGAACCATGTTAGCACTTCCAGAAAGAGTCTGCCCTTTGACACAGTTAAGGGGCTCACAACAGCAGCAGGATAGACGCTATCAGCAAATGTAAGCGGCAGCTAGTGGGGCGCCTGACAGATGACAGATATGAGACATAATATGCGATTGGGAGGCAGTCATACTGTACCCAAGTGACTAAGCGAAAGACAGTATACGGCCAAACGACACTTTACCATCTCTTAGGCACAAACACTACAAGTCAAAAGTTCTTACCCAATAGTTTTGCAATACCTCACTAGTGCAGTCAGTTCTAAACAGTGGTCGTTAAAATATGTCTGCCACTTGAACTCCAAGAAGCATTTATGTAAATCTGTGGTTCCTAAGCCTGGTAACTCTAATAAATTTATCCTCTGCAGCAGAGGTAGCTCTTGGTATTCCTTTCCTATGTTTCTCATCATAGCATTTGATGGTTTTTGCGACTGCGCTTTAAAATACATTCAAAGTTCCTGAGATTGTTTAGATTGATTGACCTTCATTTCTTAAAGTAATGATGGGCTGTCTTTTCTATTTACTTAACTGAGTGTTTCTTGCCATAATATGGATTCAGTACCGTAGTTGTAGTTGCACTACACCCACCCTTCTCTGCACTAGACAACATATAAGCACAAGAAGAAGGCAAAAAATGCCACAAATGAACTATTGACAATGTAAACTTTGAGGTTAACAACCCTTCCAGATGTCTTCCCCATAAATCTGATGAGAGAATGCCATTAGTGTGCCAAGCAGTCATCAAAGTTAAAGGTGGACCCTTTGAACAATATAAAATAAATATTTTCTGGGTTGTTTAACATTTTTGTATTTACTACATAATTCCATATTCGTTCTTTCATTGTTTGGATGCCTTAATTCTTAACGTACAATGTTGAAAATAATCAAAATCAAGAGAAAACAAGGACTGGTACTGCATGTGGGCCGTCCTGAAACTGTGGCCGCAATGATGGAAACACAAAATTGTATTGGATGTCTTTGTATACTGTAACATTAAAGGTTTTCCTTCACTGGAACTAAAGGGGAACAAACATGTTCCAGAATGACGATGCGAGGTCCATGAAAACACTGTTTGCCGATATTGGAGTGGAACAACTCAAACGGAATGTGCAAAACCATGAAATCCCCATAGCCATGCTCTAAAATCTTGAGGAAAGCGTTCCCAAACCCAAATTTGTGTTTTTTAGAACAGCAAATTAAATAAAAAAAAAAACAGGAATAAAAATGAAATGGGATGTTATAATAGTCAAAGGTCATGACGAGACATAGGAGTTGTCGGAAGACACACTGTGGGAAAAAAAAAACCCAGTGTACTTTGAAACGAAAATAAAACCAAGAGAACAGAACAAAAACAGTCAACAACCAACCACAGATTAAGGTTTTTGTGTTATGTAGTAAAAAAAAAAGAAAAAAGAAAAAATGGTCCTGATTAAATCATTAGTGTCTGGGCTGAGACTATGATACTACAGGACCTTTGCTTATGTACATGAAAATATACATACAGATTTACAGAAAATTCTTACTTGAGGAAATATGTGATTTTATTGATGGAAGACATGAATGCAAAAAAATTCCCTTCCTAAGTTCCAAGTATGTATATATGTAAATGTAAATGTATATGTATATGTACATTCTTTAAAAGAAGCAGGATGCTACACAGCGGTGAACATCAGATTCAAAATGACCCTATTTGTTTTCCCTCATTCAAATGGTACATTTGCTCGTTTTTACATTTTGATATGTTTTCTATGTTCTGTTGTGAATAAATGATGGGTTATTATTTGCGAATCATTGCGTTCTGTTTTCTTTTACATTTGACACTTTTTTGGAACTGGTGTTGTATTTGCACATGATGATGCTCTTTTGGCTGCGAGTTGGCTACGATGAAAATAAGCACCTTCTTTCCAGGATCTGCTGGAAACAATGCATCCCACCAGTTGGCTTGGGAACGTCCCAAAAAAGGACAAATTGGAAGGAAAGTGATGAAATGATAACAGACAGGCAATAAACAAAACAAACAAACAACAAAATATTGCATCTGCCAGCATTTATCTGTGAATTATTAAATAAGCAATTATTGAGAAGGCAGAATTCTGTACATTTCTAAAGTTGAAGCATCTTCATCAAACCAATGCTATTCATGTTACTGAGTAGTGTCTTCGATGGAGCCTGATTCCTTTTGGAGCCAACCTTGGGAGATTTTCCATACGGGAAAAACTGGGGGGTAGGACAGGCCTGAGCTTGCCCTTCCTTGTGTAAATGATTCGAGTCGAATTCTAACGGAGAGATGTGAGAGGTAAGAGAAAATGCAAATCCCCCTATTATCATTCTACGGTTGGCAGAAATATTGATAGGAACAAATAATGCAGATCTGTTTGTTTGCACTTCACATCTGAAGCGTGCCATAAAGCAGTCAGAACACTTTGTCGTTCCATGCGAAGTCCGTTTTCTGGTCTTAAAGTAAGTTTAGGACCGTCCTATGGATACCTACAAAGTTTCTTGAAAGGTAGTAAAAGAGGTGAATGATGCTCGCTTCACTTCAAAGTCACAATAAACATTTACATCTGCATGAAATAACTCTTAAGGACACAGTGTACCAATCCGGTTGGTCTATCAAGGATGCAAGAGTTCAACCTTGGCTGCAACTTCCATGTTTCCAAGTTCTGCCTCAAGGCCAGTCAAGGCCATTTCTGAATGTCAAATACGAGGCACCTCAAGGATACCACCATGAAATTAGGACTGCACATGGTCTTTTACATTGGACCTAAATTATGGAAAAACGGCCACAAGGATCCAACGTGGCACAGTTTGCCAGCCAAGATTTGCTTTCATTCTCACCCTTACATCAGAATGCTACACTCATTATTGTGAAGGTGTGAAATATTCATTGTAATACCCTGAAACAAAGCCATTGTCCATGATTTTTAAACAAACATACATTGGCTGTTCATAATTCATAGCAAACTCGCTTCTGCTCGTATACCACCGATGTTTGCTTTCCACTGCAGGGTTATATAACGCATGCGAGGGTCCGGCATCTGGCCGAGCTCCAGTACAACACAGGCCTCTCTATATACCGCCTTTCTTGTTCTGCTCTCTCTCCACAGCTGCCTCTCTCATTTGCCCCCACCCCCCTACCCCCGAAACAGCAGCTGATTCTCCGCATGCCCCCTCAGCGTTCCTAATGAGCGGCTTTCGGGCAAGATTTGCGGCTTTCACTCTCCTGCTCTCCCTTGCTTTCGGTGGCTTTCCTCACAAGCCATTTGTTTCTGTTTTCTTGGCGGCAGGAAAGTGCAAGTCCAGCTGACGCACACCTGCTTGGTGGCCCGTGAACAGGACAGCTTTAGAATCAGAAACAGGACCCCCACCCCCAATCCTCTCAGTCCATGCCATAAGAAATAGTTTGTTTTTTTTGTTTAACTGAATGCAAAAATTACCCATTTATACTAACACTGTAACACACTTTTATTAGGTATTAATCAGATCATCACTGGGTATTTATTTATTTGCCTCCCCAAACCATTTCAGATGTATTCAAAACTATATGGTCAGTTTCACTTTAAAATGATAAAATTGTTGAATGTCATTTTTTTGTAAGAAATAAAGTAAAAAAAAAAAAAAAAAAAAAAACTAAAACAAAGTCAAGACAAATTGTCAAGGTTGGACAAAGTACATAAACCACATACATGTACAATAGAGATACACTAGTCAAAATATTACTCCAGTAAATGTGCTTTTCGTGAGTAAAAGTACAAATGTGTTTGACTTCATGCACTAAAAGTACTATGCTTTATTATGGCTATAATGTTCCTATTATCATTTTTGTCAAGATTTTTTTTGCTTAATCAACTCAGTTTATGTGAAATGACCAATGTTACTCTCAGCACACTGATATATTAATAAATTGATATTAATTGATACAAACACCGACTTTATCATGAGCCCAATACCTTCTTTTTAACTACTTCAAACAAACAAAAAAAACCCTATGCAAATAAGGCCAGGGTTGAACTGATGCTTGAACTGCATGTTTGTGCTAAGTAGATACCACTAAGTGTCAATCAAAACAGGGCGCGCTCTACCCTGATTGGTGGCTCATAAATAAAAAGGAACAACTGATTGCGCAAAAATGCAGTAAAAAGTAATTTATTGGACTTTGAAAAGTGAAGTTAAACACCACTGCAAATTGTAAACTTTTTTTTACTAGATTTATTATTTGTTTTTTTGCTTTTTTTTTTTTTTTACTTAACAAAGGTTTTTTGAACATCTGACCATCACACCCATATGTAGTTCTTCCCTATGATGAAGCAAGAAATTCACTTCAGTGTAACTAAGGAGCCTGAACACAGCCAACGTGGGTTAGAAAAAAAAACCTGAGTGACCTGAGTCAAAGCTGACAGATGAAGAGGCAATCACATGGGACCAATTCACCCTCTCCCCTCTACAGGACATTACCCACCAATAACGTTTACAATGCCTCTGTAAAATCCCCCTTATAAAAACTCCCCACACAGCAACAGACACTATTTATCCAACCCTCATAAATCCGGTTCCTAAATGAAAAGATAGGTGCACAAGCTACAACATGAGCGCACCAGGGAACCAAATTTCACATTTTACAATCCAATAAGATTCAGATCGTGGATGACACATCTGGGTCGACTTACGCAATTGAAATTCAGTTATGACACATTTATCTGATTTAAACATGCAACGACAGCACCAACCATTTTTGAGCAAGGTTACAGAATTTTGGGTTTTCATTCAATATATCAGTCTGAATCTATATGAGATTTACTTTTTGTATTGAATTATTTAAATAAATCAACTTTTTAATGTTATTCTAATTGATATTCTCATATATATATATATATATATATATATATATATATATATATATATATATATATATATATATATATATATATATATATAAACATTTTTTTTTATTTTTTCCCCCAAAGCCAATGCTGCTATTTTAGGCAGTCCAAATCCAAATGAAGAGCAGGACAACCGCTGGTGCAGAGCGACCCGTCAACTCTGAAAGACAGCAGGATTTGATGGAAGAGATGGCCCCAGCTGGGTATGCAGAAGAGGCAAAAAGTGAAGCAGAAGAGAGAGAATTGAGAGATTCAGCAGGAAACAGCTGAAGCTGAAGGCAGGGTGATCCATCACATTGACTAACTGGCCCAGGTGCTCTACATCCTGGCAGAGATCTAGGATTAAGGATGGCCTCCTGCACTGGGGGGGAGAAAAAAAAAAAAAAAAAAAAAAAAAAAAAAAAAAAAAAAAAAAAAAGCCAGGGGGTGGGGGTGTTAGGGTGAACCCTTGGGCACTGTTGACTTTCAGTTCTCGCCTCTTGCTGTCTCTTCAAACCCACTCGACGATTAACAAATCGGTGATGACAGCGAGGACAATGCTGACCTCTCATGTCCACTAGTGATTGCTTTATCCCGCAGGTACACGAATGAGGACACCAGAGCAGACAACCTTTCAAAACACATGCAGTCCTAAACACTCGGGCTAATAAATCTTCATTATTTCTCCCACTGGGATGTTAGATTCCTTCTTATTACCAGTTATTCCGGGTTCCCCACAACCCTGTGCGTAAAAAAATGAAAAAACGGTTGCTCGCGCTTACATGCTCACATACACAAACAAAACACACACAGTCTAGACAAAACTATTGATTATGCCTTTTCTCATCATGTCACTATCAGAAGTTGACCTTTCTTTTTAAAATCGAAGTTGACACGCAGCTTTACTTAACATGGTGTCCAGGCTTTATTTCAGTCCCACACCAAGTGTTTCCTGGGATCCACAAAAGATTATGTAAATGAACTCCAACGGTGAAGACATGCAAGAGCGCTGCCATTCAAAAAGTCTGGTTCAACTGTAAACACCATTCTACAAAATATCTTTGATGTACTCTGTTGATATGTGGTTAGCTCATTTCAAAAAAAAAAAAAATGTTGATAAATGTACCACCAAACAAGGAAGCAGCTGCAAGTTTTGGCTTTGAGTCATTAATAAAGAAAGAGCACCAAATATATACACACACATGCTGTATATATAGCACTTTGTTTAGCCGATACTGTTATTAAAGCACAAACATTTTCTTTCCCTTAACATTTGTACAGTGGTGGATTATATTATGTGTTCCATATATTGCTTTTAGTTAACATTAAGTGTCCATCAAACCCATATGTGCATGGTGAGCGTCCCAGTCCTGATTTTGTCCTCATTTGCTGTTCTAATAAGCTCCAATCTTCTGAGAAGGTTTTATACTAGATTTCAGTAATGTGTTTATTCAGCGACAAAAGCATTAGGGGTCAAGCAGTAGAGGTGTAATGTGTACCTAAAAATCAGACTATAGATACCTTACCACAAATCTTACTCCATTAGAGTCTAAGTCAACAATTGTTGAACAATTGACTCTATAGGTCAACAATTCTAATATGACTCGAGTAAAAGTCTGATTTCAACAGGACTTGAGTGTTTGAGTGGGAGGCTCAGTAGTTAAGCTCAGTGGTTAAGGCATTGGGCTTTGGATCAGAAGATCACAGGTTCAAATCCCACCACCACCAAGCTGCCACTGCTGGGCCCTTGAGCAAAGCCCTAAGACCCTCCCCTGCTCAGTTGTAAGTCGCTCTGGATAAGGGCGTCTGCCAAATGCCGCAAATGTAAATGTAAATGTTTTACTCATATCGAATGCAGGCTTTGTGAGGTTTTATTTCCTAAAATACAATAGAAATTGTACACATCAACACTGCATTAACCAACTAGAATGAAACAAAGATCGAGAGAAAGAAACAAAGAAACAAAAAAAAGACAAAGTAGCAAAGCAATCTTTCAAAAAAGGGATCTTCCATTAACAAATACTATCACAGAATCATGTCACAAAGTAGAAGAACCGGACAAATACGATAAAAAGCAATTCAAAGCGTCTTCTGCGGGAATAAATGAGCCACGGTAAATAAAGCTTCTGTGCAAAATGTAATTGGTCACACCAGTTCTTCCTGGAGTTCCTCCTGAAGTTCACACTCTTGCAACGAGCATGATGCGCTACCGTGCCCTCAAAAGTTTCTTTATGGAGTCCACACGCAATATATTTGAGTTTGAAGGCACAACAACCGGAAACGGAGCGACTGCTGGCCTAACGTTTGCACCACCAAGAGCGATAAAATCGTTCTTCACACATTATGAGAGACGTTGCATTAACACTTCAAGCTGAGAGAAAGTTTTAGTACCTTCAGAAACATGAGTACAAAGAAATCAAGAATGGGCGTACCCCTAAAAATCTCTCCCAGCCACCAACGAGTGATTGAAACCCTCTGGGAATAATATCAACCATTCAAACGTACCGTTTGCAGACTGTCCCCGGAGGGGGAAAAAAAACAAAAAAACATTTTTCCTCCAAAAGGATGGATTTCACTGCAGCTATTTATGAATTTAGTATGAACAAGTATTAATATGTTGAGGAAAAAAAAAAAGATTATATTGGCATGCTTTAGACTATTCTGGGGGAAAACAGCCTCTGGAGCAACACAATTGAGCTAAAAAAGCTCTCCCTGAGTTTCTAGGAAATCGTTTTGTTAAATGCATCAGGTAGTCGGTAAGCGTTATGCTAGCAAAGGTTGGTGGGGGTGGGGGGCGGTTTAGTGCTGATTCAGCAGGAGCCGTCTAGCCAACCGAAAGAGGCTGAGCGGAGCGGAGCTGAGCGTCAGCACATCAGCACATTCTGCTGTAGAAAGGGGTTGCGTGGGGACTGGGGACGGGACACCCGTTGGCTTTTTATATCCCTCGGTTCCGAGCGTCCAAGACACGAGAACATGAATAGCATTCGGTGGCGCGCTAAGTTGACCTTGTGCTATGTGAAATGTTTAAAACGTCAGCAAATCGTCCTCCAGTAACCTAATAAGAGGTAATAAAAGGCAAATGGTATACGCAAAGTGGGAATGGGATTTCGTGCTGGAGCTCGACATGCAATGCAAAACAGAGCTTGACCCAATATCGAGACATCCATCACCCACTGACGCACAATGTTCAGCCGGTGACAGCTGTGTGCAGCCAGGACCGGAATAATGAAAATGAAATTAGCGCGCCGCTGTATCAGCTGAGTCAGCTAACTGCACCTCAACACATGATCAATGTGAAGGAGTCCTCAGAGGACTCCCAGGAGGATCGGCTCCTTCTGGGGCAACTGCAACGCCTGTAAAGAATGATGTACTGATCCAGTGGGAAAACCCCTGGAGAAGAGAAAGAGAGAAAAAAAAAACCCCAACAAGACAAGCAGGAAATGGCAGAAGGTAATGGACGAATGATGGAGTGGCTCTTCCCTGTCATCTCTCTGTAACCTCTGCTGTCACCAATCACTCCTGATCAATATCACAGTCTGGATCTGCCCATGCAAGACATTTGTGTGGGCTTTTCTTTTTTTTTCGTTTTACGTTCAACCCATCTACAGCTCAAATTTGAAAATCATTTCCTGACTTGAGAAAAAAATTAAAGGAAAACAGAGGGTTTAATTTTACCATCTGGGATATATTGGCTTTTTGTTTTTGTATCCCTTTTCTACACACCAAGTCTTTTACAAGGGGGAAGCGGGAAACCCTGGGTTAAACTGTCCTGTTTAAATGCATAAAGGCTACTGGAACCTCAGGAACTCCAGCTCCAGGCCAAGATGCCTTGCACCCGCTTGCCAATCAAAGCAGGAACCTTTTGCCTCCATAATGTCTCGGTTCCTGGAATGAAGTCTTAATCAATCACATTCAATCTCTCTATTCATCACTTTAGGAACTAGGGCTCTCTGTGCTATTAGATGCCCACTGTTTGACAGCCATTAGTGTGCAAGTCGTTAGTCTTCTGCCTACAAAAACGGCATTAAAGATTCATCGGTGACATCACTGCATCTGGAGAATTTACAGTAAGGAGTTTGGGCATGAAAGCCAAGCTAAACGGAAGAGAAGAATATGCTTTAATACAGAGGTCAGAGGTGTAATCATGTGATCCGATCAATAATTAACCAAGGTCACCTTTAATGGCAATGTGGCATATATTATTCATACATGGTGCATCTATTATCAGGTTTTCGGGTGGAGACTGAGAGAGAGAGTTTAGGACGATGAACACATGATGGGAGAACCAGAGATGGGATCAAACTATATTCTGTCTGCACTATTTCCAACACACTGGTTACGATTCTGTCAAACGTATTAAAGAGCAATGGTAAATAAAGGGTTGAATCATCATGTAGTCCTCCAGCACTGATTACAGAGAACAGTTACATAAGGACAGTAGAATGCTGAGGATGAGTGCCAGCAATCCAGCGCAGAGTGAGTGTACGAGACAGAGCGAACTCAGAAGTTTATTCATGAGCCGGAGCAGGCGCTCAGCTCCCACGTGGCAAGAGGGGGATTTCCTAGTTTCCGCACACGCGTATGAGGTAAGTGATGCAACTGCGAGCAATCCAGGGATCAAGGCTGCTCAGGTCGTCGCATATGGAGGAAAAAGGACAAAGTCCCGGCTCTGTCAACAAGCTGAACTCTGTGACACCCTAATCCAGGCAAATCCCATTCTTCAGTCTTCATTCTATGCTGTTCGCGACACAGCCATCATTTACAGTGCAATATTACATCGATGTGATGCAACACAATAGTACTTTTCCCATAGGAAACCATCAGGCACATACTGCCACAAACTTCAACAGTTCATTATCAAAAGTTTGTTTCGGTAAAAACTGCTGTATTTTCTAAACACGTGGCGCTCTCTAGGAACTGAATTTCCATTTCATATGCTAATAAATCAAGAGCTTATCTGAACCCTTCAAGTGGAGCAGATGGGACGGGACACCTATTCATCTGTTTCTGTTCCATTTAAACAGTTCAGAGGCTGGCTGATTTAACCGAGAAACCAATTACTGAAATACAACCTGTGAAGGTTTTTTTAATTTAATTATTTATTTCCATAAGGCTTATTATTAATAATAATCGCTACAAATGACAGCAGTTCCTCAATTACATCGAATAAAAAAAAAAAAAAACATTCAATTCTATGAAAAACAACCAGCCCTAGACAGCTGCTCTATTGAACATCTGCGTTGTGGTTAGCCTTGGTGACCATTTGTGGAATACTCTGACGTCCAGCCTTATCTGCCCCGCTATCGCGCGGTCACTACACTTGCAAAATATAACGCATTCCAGATTTTGACAGTCCCGTCGACTTCAAACGCCCGAATACTTTTTGAACTCGCCGCCAAATATTTGCCGACATTGAGGTGCCTGTGTCCTTTGTCGAGTGTTTGCTTGCCGGTTTTCCAGAACTGCTTTTCTCAGAGGCCTGGGACACGTGCACTTGGCCTGGGGATTTTAGATAACGACCAGAAAGTGACACAGAGAGAGAAAGTATGAGAGAAAGAGAGAGAGGCGGAGAAAGAGAGAGAGGGAAAATGAGTGCAAAGGCCATGCTTAAAATCTACACTGGCCCTGTGGGTATGGCAAATTTCCATGCACTATAAACACACTCTGTACTGCCTGCACATGTCAACATACACAACATGACCCACAGCAAACACACACTTGAGTGCAAACCCATATGTAAACTTCTGTGTGTGTGTAGCCATTTATCAAGGAGAAGCGCATCTCTCAAAAGTGGCCCCCAGGGATAACGCGTGGCCTATGATATTCTTCCTGATATTGATTTGCAAAATGCATGCTGTGGCATCGAGAGTAGTTGCTCTTGCTCTAAAGAGTATTAGTGCAAGTAGCACTCAACAGGACGAAGACACTATAGGAGAAAGAGAAAAAGAAAGAGAGAGTGTTTTGTTAGATGACCATTCACCCCGTTACACTGACCTTGGCCCCCTGTATGTGCTCTTGAAAAGGGGCTCAAAAAGAGCATTTCAAAACAACAGTGGCACAAATATGAAAAAAAAAAAAATAATGTAATAATGCACAAAAGCATTACTGATGATAAACATGAAACACAATGACATCCTGCATTTATGAGTTTAAAGCACAATTATCAGTTCATTCTCTATGCGCTGAGCGATACCGAAACCTTGACGAATCCAAAAAGGTGCCGTGATTTCTGACACAGGAGCAACCAGGATTCATACACACATCGTGCAGCCATGGCCATGACCTCAGACGAACCACATTCTTATTAGTGGAAAAGCAGGAACAGTTCGAATATCCCACCATCTAATATCCTGTAGGCCTCCCATTAATCTCAGCTTCATCGCTGCGATCCCAGGCGTCTGTTCCACTGCAATTCAATTAACCTGCGCCTTTCCCTGAGCTACCCTTCCAAAAGCCCTAATCCCCAACATCACTCAGAAACACTCTCACGTATACAGTTTTAGTCACCCAAATCAAATCGTCTAATTTTAGAACTGGAATTATGAGCTGCGGTGAAACTGATTTCAATGACTTTATTAATTCATCCAAATAAATCTGGTCAGCAAAATTAACCAGCAATTATTTAAGCACTGACGGAAAAGCAAGTCTGAGAAACGATGATATCGAGGCTCGCGTTTAAATGGCACAAGCAACGGTGGATGAAATACACAAGTCAAGTCAAGTCTATTTGTATAGCACTTTTCACAACAGACATTGTCTCAAAGCAGCTTTACAGAAATCAACAGTTAAGGTGAATGGTGTGTGTTTATCCCTGATGAGCAGCCTCCCTTAGATGTTATGAGGAAGAAACCTTGAGAGGAACCAGACTCAAAAGGGGAACCCATCCTCATTTGGGTGACATCAAGAGTTTGATCATAAATCTTTCAACAATACAGAACACTGGAGAGTGAGAACTAACATGAGCACTGGAGTAGAAGATTATAAGTAAATGTTCTTTCTACAGTCTTTGGTATAAAAGTAGAAGCTACTGAGCTCAACATTTGTGAGCTCAGTAGCACAAAGCAAAAGTAAAAGTAGAGATATGCAAGGTAAAATATGACTCCAGTGAAAGTAGCCTTGAAATGTACTTAAGCATCTAAAGTACTGTGATTTATAATAGCTGTGATGTTCCCATTACCATTTTTGGTAATCAACTCAGTTGATGTGAAAAGACTCAAATGTGACTCTCAGCACAGAGATCTATTAATAGGATGATATGAATGAGTCAAACACTGAATAATATCTAATTAATGATCATGAGCACAAAACCTTCTGTTCGACTACTTGAAAAAAATTTTTTTTTTATAATAATAATAATAATAATAATAATAATAATAATAAGGCCACGGGTGTTGTGGCAAGTTCAAATCAGAAGTTTCTTCCAGCATTTATTCCTCTCAAAATGTCTTGCTTGCTGTTGAACTGATGCTGAACGGTATGCTGATTCTAAACGGAGCGGCACGCTCGACCCTGATTGGTGGATTGCTGCGTGTTGAGTAAAAAGTATGAAATTTTACTTGGAAATGTAGCGAACTTAAAGTGTCCCCAAATGGAAACACTTCGGTAAAGTACAGATACGTGAATTACATTTATTTCGCTACTGTTCACTGGCCACAAGTGACTCGAACCAGGGGTGATGAGCCAAACTGACGTAGGTAATGCCGAATCAGCGTTTTTATACATGATTCCCCCTTATTACTCATTTCCGCTTATTCAGGCTTAGCTAAAGCTGCAGCATGTCTTTATACAGTATAAAACGTCCAAACCTAAAGTGGTCTTCCCAGGCTGTCAGGCATATCCAAGTCCAAAATATCTGCACCAATCACTTAAACAATGACCCCCTGAGTAAATAAGTATTTCGAGTTTTCTCCAAGCCCTTTTGTACTCCGGTTCCTGTAGTTAGCTCAGTTTACGTCATACCCACCGCTACACTGAAACTGATTTCAGGTCATGGACTCCTGTTCAGTCTTTTGGCTCATGCTTCTTTGACTGTTCTAGTAATAAAGTACAATGTGACCAATAAACCTGGAACATTACTGAGCAACAACCGAACACTATCAGATCAATCAGCAATAATCTTCAAGCAGTATCATTGATTGATTGATTGATTTTACGATTACTTACAGTACCATATGGCCAATACCAGGGGAAAAAAAATGCGGAATTTCGTAAAATAATACCAACGATACCAAGATGAATATGAATGCAAATTATAGAGAAGTGTGTTCAAATCACTTGGAGAGTTTGGATTCCACGGTTTGAGAGGCTCAGTGCCAGAACAGTCTTACAGCTCTTCTGTGTAATGCTTAGTCTCAGCACTTTCCTTCTCCTTTAATGCACATTTCCATTGCTGCCTTTGCCAAACATCTAGACACGACTGATTCAGCTGTATTTTAAATATGCAGTTTAGCGCTCCATCATCGAGCTGTATTCCTCTGGGATTTGATATTGTTTTTCTCCAAGTCTTTTTCCTATACACTAATGACGCATGCTTAAAGAGAAAAAAAATCAATATACACAATAACATACCATGAGATGACACGTAGAACCACTGGGAATATTTTTTTCTTCACAGACAATAAGTGCCTTCTATACTGAATTACATTTTACAATTACATTACAATTGACTTGTAACCCTCTTTTCTTGTTTGACATTCATTCCATGATAAAAATATTTAAAAAAAAGGGCTTCCGAAGAGGCAAGAAAAACAGCACAACTCTCCATGTTTAAGTGCAGGATTAGGAAAGGGCTTGTAATAAAAGTGTCACTATCTGCAACTGTATCTGTTTAGTGCTCCAGATATCTCTCTATCTGTATTCAGATACAAACCTTGGCATGGGTGTGGACCCAATAAGAAGGGTTCTGTTTTATTTGTTATTTATTTATTTGAAATCCTGCTAAACAAATCCCTGTGTAGAAATAACAGCGCTGTCAGCATGGCCTGTGATTTGAGCTTCTGACAGTTCCTCAACCTCAATTACATCAATCATATACAATATTGATAAATTTGTGGACACCTGACCACAAGATTTGAATGTGCTTTCTGAAAATCCCATTCCATATTTAAAACACATTTGCTGTTGTAATAACCTCCACTTTTCTGGGAAGATGTTCCACCAGATTTTGGAGTGTGGTTGTGGAGATTTGTGCTGATTAGGACGTTTGTATAGTCAGCTACTGATGTAGGTGGAGTGAGGTGGCCTAGGGTGCGGTAAGAGATAGGCAGTATTTAAGATACTATTGTATTTCAAATACGTATTTTTTAAACATAAAACAGAGAAAAGGATTTGTACCGATTGGCCAAGCAGAGGGACCGAGCCGGGAAGGATGTGCCACAAGTGAGAGCAATAAAGGATGGAGATGGAAATGTGTTGACTAGTGAGGAGAGTGTGTTGAGAAGATGGGAGTATTTTGAGCAGCTGATAAAAGAGGAAAATGAGGGAGAGAGAAGGTTGGATGGTGTGGAGATGGTGAAGCAGGAAGTAGATAGGATTAGTAAGGAAGAAGTGAAAGCAGCGATTAAAAGGATGAAGAATGGAAAGTCGGTTGGACCAGATGACATACCGGTGGTACGCACTGGGGAGAAGGGAAGTGAATGTCAGTAGGAGAAAGACAGAGTACGTGTGTGTGAATGAGAGGGAGGGCAATGAAGTGGTGCTGTTGCAGGGAGAAGAGGTGGAGAAAGTGGAGAAGTTCAGGTACCTGGGGTCAACAATGCAAAGTAATGGAGAGTGAAGAAAAGAGTGCAGGCAGGGTGGAGTGGGTGGAGAAGAGTGATAGCAGGAGTGATTTGTAATAGAAGGATATCTGTAAGAGTGAAAGGGAAAGTTTGTAGGACGTTGGTGAGACCTGAGATGTTGTATGGATTAGAGACAGTGGCATTGAGTAAAAGACAGGAGGTGGAGCTGGAGGTAGCAGAGCTGAAGATGTTGAGGTTTTAGCTGGGAGTGACGACGATGGACAGGATTGGAAATTAGTTTATTAGAGGGAGAGCGCATGTAGGACGTTTTGGAGACAAGGTAAGGGAGTGGAGATTGAGATGGTTTGGACATGTGGGGAGGAGGGACATGGGGTATAATCGGTAGAAGAATGCTGAGGATGGAGCCACCAGGAAGGAGGAAAAGAGGAAGACCAAGGAGGAGGTTCATGGATGTGGTGAGGGAAGACATGCAGGTAGTTGGGTTGAAAGAGGCAGATGTAGAGGACAATGGGTTATGAAGACGAATGATCCGTGAATGATCTGCTGTGGCTTGACAAAAATTGTCATTTGTATTTGATAGGGTTGATGAAAATGGCTTCATATTTCGTATCAAAATACGTTTTGTATTTTTGCAGTTTTCAAATACTGTAGAATACTTTGTAAGGAGTCTACATGATGACATTATAAAAATGCGGCCTTTGTTTGGTGCCTGCTCAGTAGTTTGCCCAGACTTGTTGAGATCAGAACAGGAAAACTGATCCATATGGGAGAAGGTGGTCGAGGTAAGAAAAGCTTTTAAATAGGAGTCCAAAGATTAATAAATAAATATTAGATTGCAGAACAATGTACCCTAATTGAAGTAGCTGTTCAGTAAGATCATGATTTTGCATCCCATCGCATGAATGACTGCCTGACACATAATATATTATTATATTTATGATTAACAATCAAAGAATTCATTAGTTAAAAACTAGTTGCTATGAATGCAGGTGCCATCAGTTGTTTTCTTATGAATGACTTGTTTGTCATTGATTTTGTGTCTCTGATGGAAAGTAGCCCTTCGTCACCAAACACCAAGTAACTAAATTAGGATACAATTATTAGTCATTCGCAAACTGTTAATCATTAAACTGTTGGTTACTTTAAAACTAACCTTCATCTGAGAGATCACAGGGTTTATGTATGTGAATATTTGATCTGTTAACTGGTTGCATATGACAGATGCAATAAGCGTGACTCGGCCAGAAAAAAGCTGTTGCTATCAAACATTGTTTACTTAATCAACTGAGTCGGTGTAATGGTGAAGGACAAATCAAATACGCCAATTGAAGGAAGGTTTGCGGAGAAATTTCACGCTCCCTTGTAAAAGTTTATATATTTTCTTTTTTGCATTTTTAAAATACTGTAGTTTATCGTGATACGCTTAAAAATGTAAGGTAGTTGGTATTTTATTTTATAAATACATTTTGATCATTAACAATCTTTGCCCAGCCCTGGGGGCAGTCGGCATTCCAATTCATCCCAAAGGTGTTCCAATAGGGTTCAGGTTCGGAGCGCTGAAGCAGACCACTCAAGATCTTTACCCATGTAAATCATATCTTTATGGAGCTGGCTTTGTGCATGGGGCATTTTCATGCTGGGAGAGATTTGGGTCTTTAAACTCTGTGGTAACAGTTTAGGTAAAGAAGGTCTATATAGTGTATTTACAGTAAATAAAAGAGTTGTTTTTTTTTATTCTTTCTAAAATAAAAACAACCATGACCTGGCACTTCCTTAACATGCTGTTGACACATTATGGTCATTGTTTGTCTGATGAGATTATCTGATCACTCATTCACTGTGGTCCCTAATGGTATCGCAGTACTGATGCCTAATCTGAGCCAGATGCTGAAAACCTTTCTAGCTGCAAAAAACAAACAAACAAACAAAAAATACACAATGTCATTCATATATATATGTATTTGTGTAACAATTTAGCACACATTATCTAATTATTCTGGGTACATCAGTAGTTACTGAATCTACACAGGGAGTGGCGCAAACAAAAGAATCTTTAACATGAGTAATGACAAATTTCAGCCCTGAAGGAACCTAAGCTCCTTTGAAGTGTACCAGGTTGGGGGTGGTGTGGGAAAGGGGGGGGGGGCATGCCTGTCTGAGCAGAGTTATCCAGCGCTTCCATGGTAAAACCCTACAAACGTTGTGAAAGGAAATTAAACCGCAAACGGTTAATGCCTTTGAAATGCTAATCTGTGTAAACAAGGCTGCTTGGCGTTAGCAATTCTAATGTGTAATGAGGAACAGAAAGGTGGGAGGAAATATGAACCTGTACTAAACGTACTGCACCTGTCAAAACTATGGAAATACTTAAGACCTTCATGGTTTTACCTAGGCGAAAGGCAAAAGCACACAAGAATTAGACAGTGATAAATTAAACAGAAGGACTTATGTAAGATGGAGAAGAGGAAAGATGATGTTAGCAGACATCCTCACCCCCACAGTCAAACATGGAGCTGGAATCTTAAGGTTTGGGATTGTTTTAGAGCAGGAAGAGGAGGGTTAGAGACTTATTCCAGGTGGAATCTACATGGCTCCCATTCCATACTTCAACACCATGCAATTCCATCTGGATTGTGGCTAATTGGAACAAACTTGACCATTCAACAAGACAATGACCTGAAGCAAACATCAATAAAAAATTTTTTTACATATGTATATTTATTTGGTCAAAGTACCTAATTTTTCGGACTATAAGCCGCTACTTTTTCCCCACGTTTTGAACCGGCTTAAACAACGAAGCGGCTAATTTATGAATTTTTCCTGGTTTCACAAATTTTAAGCCAAAAAACTGAGCATAACATGACATAAAATTAAACCAATGAAATTTCCGAACGGAAACGAAAAAAAAAAAAAAAAAAAAACACACCTCACCTGTGTTCTGAGCTGCACGGCATCGGGAGAAAAAACTTTCATAGTGATTTTTAAACACACGACGATGCCAAAAGATAAACTCCCGAGAGAAATAGTTGTGAAAGGAAGGAGGAAGACAGTGAACAATGACTTTCTTGGTCGGCTACTGTTTAGATACAAGCCGTTGTAACGCGTTGAGTCTAAGTGAAGGGAGAGCTCGCTAACTCCAGTTGCAACAGAAATCATATAAGCACAGACAGGTTTCCAAAACTCGTGCTTTTTTATTTTTCTTGGCAACAGCGTTACGGGTTAGTCAAAGAAACTTAGAAATGAGCATCAGAAAATAATTAGGACATATTCCTCGGTCTCCACACACGCAGTAATAGCGGAAAAATGCAGTGGCAGGCTATTCCCAAAATACAGCTCTGCTCCTAAAGGAAGCGCAACATATTTTACCCATTACACCGTGTGTAACGTGTCTTTCGTTAAAGCCTGTGTAAAGTACATTAGTGTAGACAATGTATTTAAGTTGAAAATAAAAATATTTGTAAAATTCAGTGGGTGCGGCTTATATATGGGTGCGCTTTATAGTCTGTAAATTATGGTAAGTCTTCAAAAACAATGAAAGACTAGCCGTTTTTCCAAAGGCACTATAATATAATAATCTTATTCAATAGACAATCTAAACTTGAACATTACTGACTGGCATCAGTATCCTATGGCTATTATTAAGACAATTAAAAGTGGTTATATTTCCAGCAAATAAACAATGTTTCAACAATCAGACAAAAAAAAAAAAAAATGGAATCAACGAAAGCCTCGCAGAGAGAACGTTTCTAAAACTAGGTATCTGGTCCCTTCAGCTAAATAACTGACCAAAACAAAAATTAAATGATTGGCTGCATCATGCTGCAGAGGCTTTGCTACAAAAGGCTGATGTCGAAAGTCACTTAACAGTGGTAGTTTTCACCCCTTCGTACAATAAGACTTCTCTGCTACAGTCTTTTTTTTTCGAAGTACTCAGTACACTCTGCTGAAATACAAAGCTGGATCTAATCTATGTGCTTCCCCTCATATCTATTCCCATTTGTGAATATACAGAAAAATGATCTGATCATAGCTTCTGGCTTCGACCCACGTGTCTATTGAGAGGAAATCCAGGAGCAGGCTTTGCACTGTAACTAATGCTCTTTGTCTATTCTGAAGTGTTTCAAGACCTAAAAGCGCAATCCTGTGCTGTGCGCTAGCGATGACCCGAAATGCTCCACTGGCCCGGAAATATTTCATCGATGATTCGCTTAGCTCCACTGGAATGTATAGAAATGTGGCTTGCATTTGGCTTGTATTTTATTTCAACGTTTTTACATTGGTTATGGTCGGAATTTGGACTGTCGCCATGACGACGCTCTGCGTAAAAAAAAATAAACTACATGAAGGAGCGCGCTTGTGTGCGAGAAAGTCCAGTCCAACAACTTGTTCATTTTTTTTTTCTTTTTTTCTCACCCTCTCTCCATTTCGAGGAAAGCATCCGAAGAATTTTCGGCGTCCTCTTCTTCTGAAGAGTTCGTGTATGGCGGAATTACGAGAGCCTATTTGCAGAAAGAAAAAAAAAAAAAAATCTTAACAGAGCTCGTTCAAAGCCTGAAAACCAAATAAGGTTTTTGAATGGCTTCTGAATGACCAGGCTTTGCATTCTGGAGCCAAGATATAGTGTGCTGCTACAATGTTGTGGAAAAAAACAAGAAATGGACGAAGCAACCATGTCAAAAAGATCACAAAGATGTAATAATGTAAGTGTTCGACACTGAGAATGTGATCATTTTCTTCCACTACAATCCTGAGTCAAAAAGAGTAAGAGGTGCATGTGTTCACATGGATCTACTGATAGAAACATTGCAGTGAGGAATTATTGACGTTAAAAAGGCCACAGTCGGCAAAGCAGCTGACCTAAAACCTCACCCAGGTAAGCATACATAATGCCCTTCATGACCTTAATGAGTTATGGACAATCCAGGAATTGTAGTCGGTATCTATTGCACTACAGATAGGATGCACGCAGAACAATTCTTAATCAGAAACCAGAGAGATACTTATGGTCAAAACCAGGAAGAATAAAAATATGCCACTAGGCTCGGAAGTAACGAACACAGGTGATCACAATCAGACAACAATCGAATGACCGAATTAGGGTGGACTAAATGACTAAAGCAAACTCAAAACATACAGTATCAAAAAGTTCCAACAGATGGCAGGACAAGGCTTCACACACAGTCACAGGGAACACCAACCTTTATAAGTCAGTGTGCCAAAAGACAACGTCTTGCTGAATATCAGGAGGTGTTTGCTATTCTGCCCATGTGTGTACCCAGTCACCTATTGTCAGTACACTACTTTCACAATGTAGGGTTTTTACTGTATTATTTACACAATATACAAGAAGGCATCTGCAATTTAGCCTAAGTTGAACAGAAGCAAAATCAATGAAAGATCTATATGCAAATGTTACAATAAAACGATTAGTGCTTTTGAAACCAGAGAAACCTGGCAGTCAATAAACTGTAAATGATTGTTGTTAAAGTTGAGAAGTGATTCTAAATAAGAAAAGCAAACAAAGTCAGAATGGGTACTTGAGCATAGGTCATTGGGTAATTTGCAGAAGAGAGCTGGACCATACAGTTAGTTGGGGAAAAATGCTTCATCTGATCATTTTTCTCTTTATTAAAGCTCTAAATAATCTATAATAATCTATAATAATAAGAACATCAAGACAAAAAAAAAAAATAATTGCCCAAATGACTAACACAGAACAGGTGAACACAATCAGACAACAAAACAAATAACAGTGTAAAGGCAGAGACCAGACTAAAACACAAACCAAAACATAAGCACAAATGTATTTATTTATTTATTTTTGTACTTTAAAGCTCTTTGGGAACTTCCTACATTTCCAAACACCTGCCAGATTAGATCTAATTCGAGTCGTTGTGAATGCATTATTATTATTATTATTTTGAAAGTGCAATAAAAAGGTTGATACAGCTGTTGTAATGACGTCTGGTCAGACTTCTTGTCATGTCTCCTGTGTAGTGTGTTTAGATTTGGGAAAGAAGAATGTGACCTTGTGCTTTAACCTTGATATTCAGGAGGTCTATGGAGCCCAGTTAGTCTACTTTGACATGAAGTGTGTACCCAAAACAAACCAACAAAACAAATGGTGCGTTCAAGCATGACGAGAAAAGAACCCTGCTGGACACATCAGGAACATAGTGTGGTTAGGTAGAAGCTAAAATAAAGACTTTTTAAGTAACAAAAGAGGAAGATAAACAGTCTTTAAATAGATTTAAAAAATGTCTGTGATCTATTGAGTCATTGTATTCTCTCTGAATGCAGTGCAAAAACTGCCTGTTATGTAGTTTATTGGTACTATGTAATATGGAAATAAGAAAGAGTAGGACCTGAGTTTTGTTTGTCTCCTCAAGCTGGACGTTATTTAACAGATTGTTGGCTGGCTGGACTGATAACGGAGCGAGATCAGCGTTTGCGGTATCTGAAGCTCGTCTGTGCAGGAGGAGCCACCGAGATTCTGTTCTTCGTAAACAGCTCGTACCGTTGCTCAAGCTTCAGCTGAGTCAGAACCCCTGGGCTGGAGATTACAGCATATCCTGAGGGCACTATCTGACCACAGCAGCTCAATGCTGGACAGAGATACCAGATCTGCTCGCAAACCTTTCCTGTAATCAAGCATTAATCGGCTGCCGCTCACCTACAGACGTATAAGGTTGAGCAGTTACTGAAGCAGGGCTCAATACAATACATACATTTATTAGCTTTTACAATGGGCAAGTAGAAGCTCGAATTTTGGTGACTTAAAAAAATCTAACTGTACATCTACATGCTAGAACATCTGGCAAACTAGCCATACATAAAGATGAAACAAAAAAGTGCACTCATTATATATATATATATATATATATATATATATATATATATATATATATATATATATATATATATATATATATAAAATTATAATTCTCTTCTAATAAAGCTTCTCAGGTAATACCCATACGCAAAACTACTCATTGCGAAAGATGTGTACACATTAACATAAATTGAGTTGAACATCATCTCTATAAAGCTACAATTGGTTATTTGACTGATCTGGTGTTTAACACTAACATGGATCGAAATTGCTCCAAAAGCATTTGATATATGTGGTGCCACAAAATCCAAAATAAACAAGTCAATTATACGACAAACCCAATAAAAGAGCATTTGTGACTGTGCACCATTAAACATTCCTTTACCTGATGAGTCTGTTTCTAGAAAAAGCTTTCTTTCTTATTTTTGTTTCAAAGCAGCCTTTCTATGCTGAGGTGTTAAACAGCCGAGATCACAGGAAACAAGCCCCTGAGGTCACCTCTCTCATTCGCTTATCTCATAGGCTGAGAAAGTTGAAGTTTCCAGTAAAGGGGGCCCCAGTAAAGAAGAAAGAGGATCCATGTATTATCACTTTCACTATCATGAGACCCTGTCATGGGTCAGAAATGACAAAAATCCTTACTATTGACGGAAAAACCACCCTGCCGTATAGAAAATAATACTCTACATGGAGCAAAAAGTTTAAATCGGGTTATAGGGGTTTAGCTTTCACTTCCCTTTGAATTGTTTCTCTTGTCCTCAAGCAAATTCTGTCTAAATGCAGCGTGAAGGATCAGTAATAGTATCATAAAACATTTCAGACAGATGAGAATCTTTGCATTTTTATGAATGGTCAGTACAGAAATAGCTACTATACTATTAGTCTAAACTTTGCTGCTAGCAGATGTAGCATGGGGAAGTTAAGCTTCACACAGGAAACTAATTCTATTTCTGTTCCGTTAGTTTCAAATAAAATGATTCGCCTTTCAATTCTTTCTGACTCATGCACTGGATTTCTCCCCCCAAACTGTGACAATGTATATTCATTTCTAAAATGTCAAGTAATACACCATTAAAAAATTTCCAACTCGATACTACTTGCATATATATTTTTTATGCACAGATCAGCATTAATGGCTGGTTTAAACCCAGATATAGTTCAACAATTCAAATATATTATTGAAACTTTTAGTGTCTTGTCTGCTTACTTTAAGATTCTACCTGACACTTGTAGTTGTTCACAGCAGTTGTAGGCAAATAATCCCAAAAGTTACAGCCAGGAGTATCTCTACTTAACACTGACGTTCATGCAAAACACTTTATATGTAGTGTGCCACATTAGACATGCTTTTATACGAATGGCTTGCAAATTTTTTTAACACTTTTGTAAACGTAAATTATAATGAAGCGAATCTTCAGGAGTCACACGTTTGTCCTCAGGCAAGCAGAAAAATCTATTTGGCTGGGATTTGAACTCACGACCTTTTTGGTCAGAAGTGAAACATCTTAACCACTTAGCTGCCACTTCCCCACATCTTCCTATATTATACTGCACACTATACTAGATCTTAATTTACTATCATTTACTCTACTCTGTCATGCCTTATACTACATCATCCTATAACTATACTGTCATACTATACTACATATTAATTTACAATACTGTCACACTATACTAAATCTCACTATACTATACTGTCATACTATACTACATCTTAATTTACTATACCATCTTATTTTACTACACCTTCCTATCCGACACTGTCGTACTATACTACATCTTCCTATACTATACTGTATTTTCCCATACTATACTGTCATACTATACTAAATCTCACTATACTATACTACATTTTAATTTACTATACTGTCACTATACTAAATCTCACTATACTATACTGTCATACTATACTACAGCTTAATTTACTATACTAAATCTCACTATACTATACTGTCATACTATACTACAGCTTAATTTACTATACTAAATCTCACTATACTATACTGTCATACTATACTACATTTTTACTATACCATCTTATTTTACTACACCATCCTATACGATACTTTTGTACTATACTACATCTTCCCATACTATACTGTCATACTATACTACATCTTCCCATACGATAATATATCTTTATCTACTCTGTCATGCTTTACTACACCTTAACTTACTACAGTCTTATTTTACTACATCCTATACGATACTGTCGTACTATACTACATCTTACTATACTACATCTTAATTTACTATACTACATCTTACTATACTATCCTGTCATACTAAACTACATTTAAATGTACTATACTGTCATACTATTCTACCGCTTACTATACTACATCTTAATTTACTATAAGGTCATACTATACTGTCATACTATTCTACAGCTTAGTATACTACATCTTAATTTGCTATACGGTCATACTATACTACATCTCAATTGACTATACTGTATCTACATCTCAATTGACTATACTGTCATACTATACTACATCTCAATTGACTATACTGTATCTACATCTCAATTGACTATACTGTCATACTATACTACATCTCAATTGACTATACTGTCATACTATACTACATCTCAATTGACTATACTGTCATACTATACTACATCTCAATTGACTATACTGTCATACTATACTACATCTCAATTGACTATACTGTCATACTATACTACATCTCAATTGACTATACTGTCATACTATACTACATCTCAATTGACTATACTGTCATACTATACTACATCTCAATTTACTATACTGTCATACTATACTACTAGTAAGTAATATTACTATACTAAGTCTTACTTTAATACATTATACATTTAATAATATTTCACCTTATTAAACCTACATAATACTTACCTCATCACACTAGGCAACATCTGACTATATATAATATTTGTTAAATTTAGAAAAAAAATTAAAATAAATAAATAACTTTAATGCTATATTTTAGTTGCTTGCCATGTGTGTATGTACGGCAAATTATTTTCATTGCGTAAAATCTGACCCCACAGCTTTAGAGTTTACTATTAGGTTTCAGTTCCTGGAATCAGTGAATCGACTGTAGTACACTTCCCAACACTGCCATACACACAATTCATGGCATGAGACTTTTTTGGAAATAAAGTGATATTATTCATCAGCTAATCGTTCGACACCAAGTCCACTTATCAATATGCCATAAAAAGTACTGACTTCTTGTTTGAAGCAAAACTAGATCATGTCTCCTGATAAAGCAGGAAATCAAGATAAAGGATTCGAAACGTGAAAGTCAGCATAAAAAAAACGAAGAAAACGACTCACGGCGTTTAATGAGCAAGGCTTCGTCGTGTTGTCTCACATTGGCCACAAACACATGATTACAAATTCATTTATTACTCACATAAAAACACAAGCTTGTCACCAGAGGTGTCTACAATGTCTTCCCAAACTATACAGGAATTTCATTTATCCTAAAACCGGATAGAGGAACATCTAGTGGAACATCATCTCAGGACAAAAGTAAATGTTTAATAAAAGTGAAATACTATAAATGGTCCCTATTGTGTATGTGTGAAAGTTTTTTTTTTTTTCTTTAAATCTAAATTTTGGGAAATGATTCGCTGATGATCAGAACTGGGGTTCATTAATATACATGATAAAAAAAAAAAAAAAAAACAACCACTAATTCAGAAACTGAAAAATCCTACACACTGCTTTAAATCTTTGACGGCATGTTAAAAAAAAAAAAAAAAAAAAAAAAAAACAACAAACAAAACCGCCAGCTTGGGGATTTGCTATGAGTCAGTGTGTTTAGCAATTTAGTGTGTGGGCTCAGTTATTGCCCCGAACCTGGTCAGTGATACGTTTTACTGCACTTGGAAAGAGTTGATCATAAACAGAATCAGAAACACAAAACAAGCCACGATGATATTATAGACCAGCAAAATACCACAAACTGTCCCTTTTGTAAAAGGCAGAACGCACTCACTCATTTGGCGAAAATGTTTGCCTAACAGGAAGTACATACAGTAGCTGAGTGTTTAAATGTTTGCGGTCTTAGACAAGCTTAGGTATGTGTTGATTAAGAGTAACTGGGTGCGTCTGAGTGAATAAAACACATCCGCAATAATGGAAGTTTTACAACGTGTTTATTCGCATTTTTATGACAGTTTTATATGATCATACAATAGATTGAAATTGTTCAAAACTCGGTTAATGTTTTACAAATGTCTCAAGGTTGTTGTTTGAACACGTGTGTTCTTTTATGCGTATGTACAGTCTCAGAGCACAGTCGTCCGTTGCATCTTTATTGAATTTAAATCGAGGATTAGTTTATAACTCGTTGTTAACGGGAAAGATTGCCCTTGTTATATAATCAGGGTGCTGCCAAAAAAAAAAAAAAACAAACAGAGCATCGTCGACTAATTAACCACATCACACACTCGCACCTGTTAACAACCTGTGCAGACAATTCCACACGTTCACTTTGGCACAGAAAGAAGCCAGGGGGCGCAGGCAAACGCAACACTGGATATGCAGCATGTTTGCAACATGCTTTCCAACAGTGTGCGGTGAGGAGAAACCGAGTTAGCGCATAGCTCATGCTGAACAGAACAGAATGAGTAACGGACAAAAACGATCCATTACTAATAAATCATTGACACTGTAAATATGTAATATGTAAATAAGTGTCGTATGCATGTGAACGTGTGGAGGTAGAAATGCTATAGCCATGTACACGTCTGTGCTGAATTTAGCAGGTGCAAATCTCAGTCATGTCACAAATCTCATATCAGCTAAGATGAACACATCAATAATATGCATGTTCATAATAATCATCATGTGGGGGGTGTTCTGGGTAATTTCAACATGGACTTGTCCGTCTAGTTATCCTTGTAGTTATGATTTATAATGTAAGGGTGTTGTGATGTTGCTTCAGGGAATCCTCGGTCCGTCTTGAGGAGTTTCGCATGGTCTCTACTGAACACGGATACTGGATAAAGTGGCTACAGAAGCTGAATGAATGAAAAGGACAAATAGCACAGGCTGTGTTACTGCGGTTATTGAATACGGAGTTAATATGAATAAATGTTCATGAATAACAAAATTTAAAAAGGAGAATATTTTCCAGCAAATTCAACAAAAAAAGTTCAATTCAAATTCTCCTCCTCCCCATTAATAAAGTTAGTTAACTGTGGTAATGTCAAGTAGCAGAATATAGAGGAAAAAACTGGGAGGGTGGATTTGAACGAGGAGGATTCCTCAAGCACCCAATAATGTCTGGACAACAACATTTCTAAAAGGGGGAACGGCCTTCTTTTGTATTTTAGTTCAGAACTCAATCTCACTACTCTCAAGTTAGTTTCATTCGAAGCTCATTTAGACATTTAGAGAAGTGAAACCATTCACACAAACCTGTAGAACGTTTCTTTCCACTGAAACATTTTGTGGGAAAAGTGTTCAAACTTTTACGATACCAAATGCCCCATTTCAACAGGATCTTGAAATGCTATGAAATGAAATCTAATCTAATCTCAGATGCTGTGCACATTGTCATCTGATTAGTTGAACTATTCAGTGGGTAAGGATTTCACCATAGCATTAGACCAGTAGCCCCATAACAGATTGTAGGTACAGCAGGACGCATGGTTGGCATGTCTTAATAAGTCATGCTATTTGAATCAAATAAACAATAAAAAATATATATAAATAGGTATTGATACTGTTCGAAAATAGAAGAAACAGAAATCCGATACAAGTAACATTTTTGTATGAGAGATGCTACATTTAAATTTGTAGCCACAAATTAAACTTACATTTATCTCATTCATTCAACTTAGCAGCAGGGTTTAAGGGCCTTGCTTGGGGGCCCATGAGTGGCAGCTTGGTCTGGCTGGGCTAAATCTCATTACCTCTGGATCCAAAGGTGGGGAGAACCCCTCCACACCGTTTGCTTAATTAATTAAATTATGTCTTCATATTACAGAATAGCTGATGTGTTGATATGTATATTATAGATATTATAACAGGGATGTTGAATCTTTTCCACAAAGGTCAGGTGTGGGTGAAGGTTTTCACTCCTACCAATCAGGGGCCACATCTGATCGTCGCTGAAAATAAAAGTTAGATTTAAACGGGTCGAATTCGATGTGGACTTGTTTGGTTGGAATGAAAACGTACACCCGAACCTGACCTTTGTGGAAAAGATTGGACACCACTGTATTGCATCTGATGCATCTATAAGTATATACTAGGGGTGTAACGGTACTCGTAGTCATACCGCAATTTCTCAATAGAGGGCTTTCGGTTCGGTACACGTGTACAGAATGCATTCCTTTATACGTGCGAAACATAGTTAAAATCTGAGCTTCCTCAGGAACGTATAAAGTTCTTTTCATTTTTTATTATTATTCAAATTAAAACCATACACAACATTGCCAGGGGTATAAAAAAAAACGAGTTGGTGCAGTGTCACTGTGCTGGCAATAGGATTTGTTTTGCGTATGCATGAAGGAGAAAAACCAGACAATTTCACATATCGAGGGAGTGAATGAATGAAGGGTGGAAGGAATGAAAACATTTGTTAAATTACGTTAAAATAAGTAAAACAGTTAAGTAGATCATAGCTTTGGAAAGGTAAATATGTAAAACACACACACACACACACACACACACACACACACACACACACACGTATTACTCAAACAGGGTCTAACAAATCTAATCTAAAACTATTTTATTACATTTTTTTGCCATGAATTACATTTTATTTGATTAACTTAATTTGTGGCCATTTACGATTACATTTTTTATTTAATTAATTTGATTGATTCTATTTTTTTTTAAATATTATAAAATATTGTATATATTATTTAACCAAGAAGTCATTGTATTTAAAATTGTTTAAAAAATCTAAACTGTTTAAATGTTAATCACAAATATTAATTATAAAACTGCGTTTATTAACCCGACAGGGTTTTTTTTTTTTTTTTTGCATCTCTTCCCCTAACCGTACCAAAATTGGCCCAAACCGTGACTTAAAAACAAAACAAAAAAAACACGTGAATTTCGTGTACTGTTGCACCCCCAATATATATGGTATTATAAAATATTGTACTTATTCTGCTGTGGAATATTTGATTGTGTTCCAAGTCGATTAGATTGATGTCATGGTGTGCATAAGTTTCCCACAACAGTGGATCCAGTAACGGGTTTCCACCACCATAAGCCCACCAGACTGCATCTATAGGTTAAAGTGTCACTGGCGTTTCCGGTAAACACACTAGACCACAAAATAAACGCCACTCCACACACATACACGCACATTTCTTTTAGGTAAGAACCAGTGGTTTCCCATTCAACAACAGAAACCCCTCTGAGCGAGAGGAGGATGTAGCGCAAGCTGCAAATACGCCCTTTTAAAAATTACAAAAGACCTCCTACTCGGATGAGTCAGTAAGAGAAGTGTACTGTCATTTCTCCACAAAGGTTTCTCCTCCTTAGGTGGGAGTCTCAAGCTCCGAGTAACAATCAATGTAGATTCCCCTACTTAATTAAACCACAACATATTTTAACCTTAAACTTTCACTATCGCTCATTGGAAATTTAACTGTGGTGCAGTGTCGAGATTTCGCTTGAAAATCTCCCAAAAACGTTAAAATAGCGCTATAAAACTTCGTACTAGCTGGAAAAAGATTTCTAACCGACATCTTTGCTTAATAAACGTGGGGGAGGTGTTTACATTTATTATGGATTTCTTCCCCTTAAACTGGCAGAAATAATTCAGAATACGAATCTAAAAAAAAAAATGTGGAACTAGTGTTCTACAATAAAATACTGTATGGGTTGAATAAAGAATAAGTTTACATTATTGTACATATAATTGGCGATGGGATAAAATGTATGCACTGGGATAAACATGCACTGAGGGGATCAGTGAGCATTATTTTTATGGTTAAAAGCAAAAAAAATAAAAAATACAAATAAATAGACACACTGCTGAATTCCGGAACACAAACTACTGTCAGTTTCAGAACCGCACCCTTTTTTTTTACCTGGATCTTCACTAACCCTTTAGTACAAGGAAGCATGAATCTTGGACATCTGCCAGACGCAGACATTCCAGATACCGCAATGATTACTGTAAAAAAAAAAAAAAAAAAAAAAAAAGACAAGCAATATAGGTTAGAGAACAAAAAATAAATATAAATATTAATAAAAAAGATCGGCTGAAAGTGGAGAAAAAAAATTTAATTTTTTTTTTATTATTCGGGATGAAATTTTCTCCTTATCTTTAATAAGTGATTCAATTTTTTTTCAGAAATTATACTGATATAACCATAAACATGTCTGTGAGAACAAGTGTAACTTTAGCCAGACAGGATTTCTTCAGCTATATTATACAAACTCTCACCACTGAATACCTTTTTCAGTAAAGCATAACAAGCGTGAGTCTCACCGAGACTTGGTTGAGAAATAATCTCATGCCTGTTTGCTCATTACATTGCAGCACATCAAGAGAAATAAAACTGTCATCGCCATAACTCGTTCATTCATTCGGTACTTTATCCAGGTCAGGCTAATGGCTGACATGCAGCCCGTTCCAAGAATACATCATCAAAAAGATGCCAGTTAACCACACGCCATCTCACACACACACACACACACACACACTTGCGATTTACGAGCAATTTAGCATAACTGATCCACCTACTCAGAACACAGACAAGAAAATAAACCTGGGGTGAAAACACAAAAACTCCAGACAGGAACCTGAGCTCATAGAATTGAGGCTGGACCCAGTGCACTTCTTTGCCCCCCATAGACATAGAGTTTAAAATCATAAGAAAAGTTTGTTCCGCATTCAATTTGTTTGAGAGCTGATCGATTCATTCTTTTTAAAGCCTGTCACATTATGACATGGTGTGTGTGTGTGTGTGTGTGTGTGTATCTATATTATATACTATATATATATATATATATATATATATATAGATAGATATATGTATATATGTATATATATATATATATAGAGAGAGAGAGAGAGAGAGAGAGAGAGAGAGAGAGAGAGAGAGAGAGAGAAAGAGAGAGAGCGAGAGAGAGATAGAGAGAGAGAGAGAGAGAGAGAGAGAGAGAGAGAGAGAGAGAGAGAGAGAAGAGAGAGAGCGAGAGAGAGATAGAGAGATAGAGAGAGAGAGAGAGAGAGAGAGAGAGAGAGAGAGAGAGAGAGAGAGAGAACCTATGGGTTGGGTGTCAGATATGTTTTGCTGTCTTGTACAAATATTTCAATCCTTTAACCAAGCCTTCAATGTAGCTCATAACCTATTCAGTTAATAATGTGCTGGCCATCTTACTTCCACATGTTTTAAAAAAAAAAAAAACCCACACACTAATACCTAACAGAACATGTGACCCCTATCTGTATTTGTACCTACACTATGAAACTCACCTGACTTCAGTTAGGCAACAATGAGCACCTGTAAACAAGTAACCCGCAAACAAACAGGTTGTAGACCGAAACAAAATAATGAGGGTACTTGATTAACTAATCTAAAATGTACTAAAGTCTATGCATTATGGATGCATAATTTTTCCCCCTGAACAACAGCAACTAACTTCATACATTTTTAATCCAGTTACTCAATAAACAGAAGGAACTTCAACCTACACACACTGAGCTGAAAGCTTTTACAAGCGGTCAATGAAAAAAAAAAAAGTTACTCTCTGACATCATTGTTTTCAGAGCGAGGTGGCATCGACCCACTAGCGGTGGAAAATGTCACAGCCGTGTAAAAAAACAAATACAAATTAAAAAAAAAAAAAAAAAAAACCTTTCCGGACTTGCCGCTTGTTCAAGTGCGTATTTGTTTAAATAAATAAAAAAAGAAAAAGAGGTCAAAATGGGTAAATGGGTCAAACGATTTGCTAAGATATCAGATCATCACACAATAAAAAAAAATTTAAAAAACCCTATGCAAATGATGGAAAATTGATTGGGGGAGAAATTTAAAAAAAGTTTCAAATTAAAAGTATATAATGGGGGGATAAGCAGATTTCTGGCGTAGTCGGGCTTCTTTCATTTACTTATTTTTTTGTAGCTCCTCAGTCGACTTGTCTGTTTAAACAATCAGTAAAATCAACATATAGAACTCAACTCAAAAATCTTTAGCTGGATTTCCTTCAACAGACCAGGTCCTTCTGGTTACTACTGTTTATGCCCGTTTATAAAGAAGTTATTAAAGGAAGACTATTTCGGATCTCGCTATAAACCTGACCTTACTTGGATCAATTCCAAAATCTCAATGATAATGATAATTAGTTATCATTATGATAACTAATGATAATTCTGCCTAATGTAATAATTCAAAAAGATTTAAACCGTTGTACATTGTATTCATACATTTGAGTATCCAAATCCTGTGGCAGACATTATCACTGGCCATCGTTTTTCATCCTGGATATTTAGGATTCTTGGCGACGCGAGCTTCTAGTTGCGTGGTGGGCTAGCTAATAAGTTCGTCATTTATCAATGCCGCCGCTTGTGAGTGGGTTTCCAGACAACCCACAGCGTGGCTCGTAAGCTCTTCAGTCGGCGCAATTACCATGAGCCTTCGCACTCTCGTCCAAGCAGTACTCGAGCGAGCCAACATTCCACAAGCCTGAATAGTGTGCGGGATGCTGAAGTGTGAGATCTGGGAGCGTTGCCCTGCACATGGCTACAGGCAGGCCCTGACGGTTCTCCGGTTTCAGAACAGGACACCTTGTTTAATCCTTTGTCATACGTGACAATGTTATGATTGAACTGACGCAATCGTTATGGAAAAGAAATTACAGCCAGGCAGCTCACTCAACCAACCAGACTGGAGCAACAGCAGAGGAATGCGGCGAGATTCGCCCGTCACGAAACCATGTTGCGCATATTACACATTTGGTCTGCAGCTCAAGCTTTTGTTAGACATGCGTATCTTAACCTACAACATCATGGCAATGATGGTACTTCTCATCGTTCTCACATTTCAAGCAGACACAGGTTTCACGCCGGTGTCTGAAAACAAAGGAAGTGTCTTCCGGCTGTCTGGCAAGTGTAACGCCACATTCATCATGGCTTCAATTCCAACATGACAGGGTGGCCCACCAGCAGCAAAACAGGAACTTGAAGACGGTGCTTGTAGTTGGGCTCGAACATAACTGGGGCTGGGAACTCCTAAACCCGTCTGAAGCTTTTCTTATCCTTTTGTTTTTACGCATTTTAACCTCATCCAGCGTTTGGTTGCTTCTTTAAACTTGTAACAACCCGACTGGACATTTTAAGGATAAGAACCGCAGACACCAAACTCCGTGCAAAACTAGTGCCATCCAAATACAAAATTCGACATCTTTCATCACTGAGAAATGGATGGAAACCACCCCCCCCCCCTTTTTTTATTTATTTTTTTTTTTGCATATGTATCCTACACCAAGACATAATTCAGCCTAAAAATGTCTGCTTTCCTGAATTCATAATCAGAAATCTAAATAATAAACACAGAAGTCCAGACTTGCTGCCTCAGTGAGCACGGAGCTGGAGCTTCGCCAACGCAACCAGAGCCAAGGCTGGCTGGATAAAAATAGGCAAAAGCGCCGGCTTGAATAACCGCGTGGACGCGCTCATCTCGCGGAAGTCACGTGGGTCGTTGAAGGAGATGCTGCTCCGCAAAACAGTGATCGGTATCAGTGCCTGGATCTTTACTGTTTAGCCAGGACTCACTCTCTCACCACACATACAAACAGAGAGCAAATGGATCAAATGAACACCACGTACAAGTCTCCAGCATGCCAGTCGTTTCAATCTGGGACCAGTGTAAAAATAGTTCTCTTGTAGTAAAGACATCTGGATTTGAGCAGTCAGAAAAAGAAAAAAAAAAATTGGCGAAGAAAAACGCTTAAAAATACAGTATGTGAGGGGAAGGTGAACTCCAGGGGGAATATGTTGGGCAGTAAATGGATGACTCTCTCTCTCCGTGTGTGTGTGTGTGTGTGTGTGTGTGTGTGTGTGTGTGTGTGTGTGTGTGTGTGAAAATAGCTTGTTAGTGGCCCGTGGCCATCTGAAAGCCCATGGTTCTGGTGTCGTTTGAAATGCGAGCGGTGCGCTTTAAATAGAACCGCTGGATACGGGAAAGAGAGAATTGTGGGTCTTTTACAAAAAGGAAAGAACGAAAAACTGCACATTTCTCATCACCCATTTCATCTAATACAACGGTAAAAAGGAGAGAGACGTGGGCAGACGGAGACAGAGAGACATTTCGCTTATCTCTGTGGATTAAATTTCAGCCAAATGAATTCTAACAATGTGTAATCCATTCAACAAAAAAAAAAAGCATTTTTGTCTATTTAACCTTAACAGTATTGTACACTACAGAAATACGGTTCTCCACTTCAGTAATACTAGGATACTCATTAAACCTGGGAAGCACATTCAGGGTGAAATGTATTGTATTATTACAAAAATGACTTCTTTACTTTAATAAAAAAAGAAATTCCAGTCCTCATTTTGTCCATCTATAACTTGGATTAGACCCTGATTTTAAGAGTGTTCGGGTCTTGTGTTTTTTTTTCCCCCTCGTTTTTTTTTTTGTCGTCGTTGTTGATCGATGTGAGCATTTATAAATGACATTCTACAGTCATAAAAATCGAATTCGATCGCAAGCTGTGGCTCAGGATTATTAATCAATTCAAGCTGCTACTCGTACAGTGATCATTTATTACTGTGAATTTGCGCATGATGAGTTGCAGACTTGTGTGCAAATCATCTACACGTTGCTGGATACTATAGATATTTGTGCCAGTTGCAATAAATAATTGATGTAATTGGTGATATCAATCTTCAATCGAGCCCCTGTGCACTAATCCCGGCGAAGACATGCGAAAGAAAAACATTTCGCTGTACTTTCAAACGCCAATCCTTCTTTTTTACTGTTAACAATACGGGAGGATTAATAGACTCGCTCGCAAAGTACAACAAACACAAACTGAAGAGTCTATATGCACAGTGCCCTACATATTAAACCCCTAGTGAAAGCTTGAGAGAGGGAAAGTCAATAAACACATGAGAACTAGTTCACCTGGACATGAGACTCGGACACTCCCTTTCTCCCTGGCTGATTACGCCGTTACATATTAATGCTGCGCCTGATTATAGCCGCTATCACAGGCAAAACCGACAGTGATAATGAAGGGACACGGTGTCCATGTGCAATAAACACCTGAGGAATTTTAAAGGCGATTACACACGCGGACGTTTTAAACATGAGCGAGGGGGTCAGGGTGTTACGGGAACTTCGCGTATGCCTCTCGGCCACCTGCTCGGTCATGTCGCTCAGTCACGGTGAGCACATCCTCTTCTCCGATTCCATTTTCAGGCCTGGCTGAGATCGGGTTACTCGTGCCTGGCTTTATTTTTTTTTTTTCTTTCCACACACAGTTCATATGAGAGGTCCCCGTCTCAGTCAGCTGGATTCGTGAGTGAACTTTGAAGAACGCAGCATAAGGGCAAACGATTGTGTGACGAGCGACGGCCTTGTGATTGATCACGAGCACAGAAAACGATAGCGGGTTTATGCTGTGCTTAGTCACTTGTGCTCAGTCACTTGTGCTCACACTTAAGTCTTGAGGTCATTAAGATTAAATAACTTATCTAGTACAGGAAGAAGGGAATAAAATACAAATAGGGCATGCTCTTAGAGTTCTAAGGAAACGTGTGTGTGTGTGTGTGTGTGTGTGTGTGTGGGTGGGTGGGTGGGGGGGGAATAGGGGGTTTAGTGTTATGTGGCATGATGTGAATTTGGACTTAATTATTTTAAGCCACAGCAAAATTGCAAATTGTTATACATTAAAAGAGTGCTTTTGATTAAAAGAGTGCAATGAAGATACAAAATATTGTACAAAAGTTCTGTATCCTAAGTAACCTCTTTATCTTACAATAGCACAAAACTGCTATTTGCACCAGCGTGCACTCTCACACTTTATTATTATATCTTATAGAGTCCAAGCTCAATGTATAGTGGTATTTGTGTCTGTAATTGTGAGTGTCACCAACAGCTGGAAGCAAATTCCTATGTGTGTCATCACACTTGCCCATAAACCTGAATCCAGACATTTTCTTTTTAAATACTTGTTATAATTGTAATCAGTATAGTTTAAAAAAATATAAATAAAAAAAAAAGTTTGAACCACAATCTTGCTGCACACATACACTACATGGATAAAATTATTGGGACATCTGACTTTTCTAGCCACATGATTCTTGATGGGCACAAAATTGTACAGGATGCAATAGCATAAGATTTTCCCGTTTAAGCACGACAATGCCTCTGTCGCAAAATCCAGCTTAATAAAGATGTGGTTTACGTGGGCTGGAGTGGAACGTCAAATTGCATGCTATAGAGCTCTGATCTCAACCGTACTAAACACCTTTGGGATGAACTGGAACGTTGACTGCACCCCAGACCTCCTCTCTTCACGTCAGTACCTGATTTTACCAACACACTTGTGGCTTAATGAGCACAGATCTCCTCGACCACACTATATACTCTAAAAGAACATCTTCCCAGAAGAGTGGTGGTTATTATAACAGCAAATGGGAAGCAGACCGGGAACTGCAGACCGGGAACAGCGCTGCAGCGCTGCAGTTTCGAAGATGCTCTGACCCAGTCGTCTAGACGTCACAATTTGGCTCTTGTCAAACTCGCTTTCCTGCTTTGAACACGTCAACTTTGAGGACAAAATGTTGACTTGCTGCCTGATAAATCCACCCACATACAGGTGCCATGATGAGGAGATAAGTGTTATTCAGTCACCAGTCATAATGCTATGCCTGGTCTGTGTAATGGCCAACAACAGTGGGCGTTATAGTGGCCTGTGACTGATTTCTGCTTTGAACATGTTTCGGGGCTAAATTTAAATCTAGAAGCACCCCATACAACGAGAATGAAGATATACAGGAAATGTAGACATCCGCCGTAAGGTACAATTTCCACCCTTCGGTACGTTCAACTCGAATCTCTCAAGCCATTTGAATTTCAGCGTCGTAAAACAGCAACACGGAAAACGGCGCTATTCTACAGTCTTTCCACAGCCAGAAGGAATGTTTAAAAGATGAATGAATGGCTGAGCTCGGTCTATTTTTAAATCGGTAGTGAGACTGGGTTTCCAGAAAAGACAGGGTGGCTCAGGTGTCTCTGTGCTGTTGGAAACTCCAATACTCTATTCAAATGATGTGGGGTGTGTGTTACAAATTTATATGTGACATAGAGAAAGGAGGGAGGGATGTATAGTAGTAGCGTCAAGGGGGTCCCCCCATGATGGAAAGGGTGAGTAAAACAAAGGGTAACTCAGAGCAAAATCCCCAACACAAATGTGCTGCTCGCTCAAGTGTAGAGAAACAGAGCACATGAAATAACCCGAGATCAAGTACAGCGTAACATCTTTCCATGGTATAAACACACACACACACACACGCGCGCATAGCCCCACATGCACGCACGTGTTAAAGCGCCAATCATGAAAAAGATCAAACAAGACAACAGGATATAGTATGTGTTAGAACTTTACAAATTCGTCCTCATGTCTTGAGAGTCCTCAGTCTGAGTTCTCACCTTTGATTGCACTGTAAACATTTCCTGGGTGGAGGCAGATCTTCTGCTACAAAATACTACTACTACTTCCTGTCGACGTGTGTACTTCTTCAGAGCTTAAGAGCAGGGCCGGGGCAAATATGTGAAAATATGAAGGGGGGGGGGGTTTATATTACAGGTCTCATATTGCAAACATTACAAAATACTACATGTTTTCCTCATGCATTTGATGAGATATACTTATCGATGCGTATACAACAGCTACCACTCGGAGAGGGTAAAGGGTCATTCTACCGTGATGCTTAAAGCCAGCTTAGTGCATGGTGTGAAAACATGCTCAGAGAGATGCTTCCCGAGGCTCATCTGCATATGCGAGCTCTTAGACGTGTGATTGGTTTGTGCATGTGGACATCGGTCCCCCACAGAAAGCACGGTTGAAGACACTAGTGTTTAATCTATATTTTAATACATTTCATTACTCAAAGCAACTGGTCCATGCGTTTTTCCCCACCAATATTTAAGTCTTTCTTAATAAATCAGTTATTTTTTATCTTAGATTTTTTTTTTTCAGGCGTTTTGCAAGCAAATTTTCACGCAGTCTAGTTTAAAGCACGTCACGTCTCCCAAAAAAAAACATCTTTGCTAAGTTGTGATATGTTGCGATACGAGACTGACGTCCCTCCTGCAAATCCAAACAGAGGCTCTGTCCCGAGCAAGAAAAAGAAAAAAATGCACAACACGAGTCCTCATGGTTAATCTAAGAGTTCAGACCACTCAGGCAAATAAATTTCATCCGCAGAGAGTCGGGCGGTCTCGGAGAACTCGTTTACCCTCGATCGAAACGCGGCCCCGGTCCAATTCCAGTGCGCGTGGAGTAACAAGATCTTGAAATGGTCGTTCGCAGGAGGTGCTGCCGGAGACAGGAAAGCGGCGTGCGCATTAGATATGCATGCCTGGCCTGCGCTTTGTGTTCGTCTTATGACACTGATGTTCCATGACATGCAGTTTAAAAGCAAGAGTCCCAGATGACTGAGCTGAAAGCGCTGAAATAAGAACAAAAACCCAAGGCAAAATCCCCTTAGCATGTTCAGATCAAAGGAGACGATGCTCTCGACTCGTCTGCTGATTGATTATCGACTGCACACGAAACCGAGCGTCATTTAGCACCCAAAAGCTTTCGACCTCCTGGGAGTAACGTGTAAAGCGTGTTCTCGGTGGACAGGCTGATTCGTTTCCAGATCTTGTTTTGAACAGAGTGAAGAAATTTTTTTTTCGAAAATAAAAATGTTTGCGAAAAGGCGCATGCTTTCGAAGCGAAAGACAAGTAAAAGACATCTGGGAAGCAGAGAGAAATGGTGACCTCTTAAATGCCTGGTGATTTCGTTTCAAAGCTTCTCGCTGAATATTGTATTAAAGAATGCAGAAGTTGTGCTTGGTGACTGAGAGACTGATCATAGTCTGGCACATAGAAGGACTAAAACCATTAGGACTAAACATTGTTCATGCTCAGCAAAAAAAGCAAAAAAAATTTTTAAAAAGGAAGCAAAAGCCCACAGAGTTAACACCCAGACGTGCATAAATATATACGCTTCCTTCTTATGGACATTAATCACCGGGGCCCTGCTCGGACATGCTGACGTCTGCAGACATTTAAAGAATCAATGTGAGACATGGAAATTAATTATAACTAACTACCACCCTATCGCCACGTCTACAGCAGAATGAAAGAGATATCGCAGCGAGTTATCGATCGCCCCATTTCCTGTTCAATCGGCCGAATCGGCATCGACGCAATATCGAATCCTTTATGATTAACAGCTGCTTGAGCATTGCTTTTGTTTCACTTTTTTAAATCCTGACAACTGAACAAGCCAGACAATAGAATTGGCATTTCCTCGTCAGTTTCCTGCTTTCAAATCTGGGGGGGGAAAAAAGGGCGTGACATGGAATTATCCTTCAGCATGTGCACGGTGACACAATTCAAGTTTGAAGGGGGGGGTCAGAACTTTTATGTGAAATGTAGAATAAGAAAACATTTCAAAACATTACTAGAGATAAATAGATGTTTAAAAAAAAAAAAAAAAAAAAGAAAGATAGATAGATAGAAAGAAAAAAAAAGGAAAAAAAAAAGAAAAAACACGCCTTTCACACCAACTTGTCTTTTGAGAATGAACCAGAGCAAAAATTTATAAAAAAATCTTTGGTTCATTTGATTAAAAAAAAAAACAACAAAAAAAACGAGGAGCATGCAGAACCTAAAACAAACTTGTTAAACACTTACATTCATTGATCAGATGTGCAGCAATGGAAAATCTCAAACAAAAATCACAGAGAACACAAAGGCCCTAAATAAATCATTAGACAGCTATCGACTATACAATCAGTATTGCAAAACATTACCGTGCTGCAGCCAGCGTTTATTTTCTCCCTTTGGTCGCTGATCTGAATATCCCTGACTCTTCACATTTCTAAACCTCTGTCCTTTAGATCAGTTTGTGCCTCGCAGTTCAATTTAGCCGCTTTTATTGACAGAAAAAAAAAATATTATAAAATACCTGCATACCAAAATAAACCTTTATGTCTGCTTCACTTCCTGCAGCTGGGTCAGTTCTCTATTAGTGTTTGCCTGGAACAGAGGTGAGACTGATGCTCAGTCTGATGATCCTGAACTGGCTGTTTTGGTTTTGCATTCGTCAGATTGGCGCGTCGCCCCGCCGCACCGAAGACCACCCGCAACAAAAGGTCCCAATAAAATATGGACCGCTGCATATGTAAAAGAAATAAAAGGCCGTTGGAATTCCACGCTCTTAGTGATTAGTGCACGTTCGTTACATGATTTCAGCTCACCGTTATTCTGAAGACCCAGGGCAGATCTTCTGTTTACACCTACGTCCTCAGCGCAGGCTTTTCCTCTAGAACAGTAGCACGATCCTTGATGACAAAACAGGAGAAGAGGAATTGAGTGAGAGAGGAGATAGAGGGGGAAGTAGACAAGGGCGGAAATGAACGTGACCCGCCGGTTGTGAGTCACGTCTATGGTCTCGGCCATAAGGCTACGACGCACAGTAAAATATTTTGGAAAACAGAACGCAACATTGTTGTTCGCGGTCGCGCCACAACAATACGCCCATTCTCTTCATGTGGCTGGTGGCGAAGCAGATGTGTGGAGCTGTGCCAGTTTTACTCGTTAAGACTGGAGGAAGTGGGACTGCATCTACAAGACGTCCTGAAAATCTCCATACATATAATTAGACAGGAAACGAACTTTTTCTTTTGATGTCTTTTTACACTTTATATTAGATTTTTATTTTTTTTCCTTGATAGATACGACATCATTCATAATGGAAAGATTGGGAGGGCTGAAATAGACTTTAACAGGAAACGCACCAGGCACGACAATGCTGGCAAACTTATTAACAAAAACGGTTGTGTTGCGGATTAACCGTGACGCAGGCACATCCACAAACATCCACTGATGAAGCCACAACTGTTGTGGTGATTGGCACACTAAGAAAGTAAATTTAACCAACAAGCTGCGTGGGACAAATTTCACATGCCATATGATGTAAAAATGAAAATCAAGCAGCGCTGAAAGCTGGAAATGGGCTGGTGTTCTGAGAAAGCTTGCTGTCTCCTATGGTTTTTTTTTTTTCTTTACATAAATTTAAACAAACGACTTTTCCTAGGCGTCCTCGAGGCACTCGGCAGCTGTGGAAACCCATAAATCAGCCCCTCAACAGCTTCATGGACTTCTAGGTAAAACATCGGAAACCCCCCTCCCCTCCTCCAGGCTCTCTCTTGTTCTGAAAGGTGTCTTTTTTTAAGATAACTGTGCCCTTCTTTAACGGACCGAGGGATGACTGCGCTGTGAAACCAGAGCTTGGTGCACCCCAATCTGCTCGACACAAGCACTGACGAAAACCACGACCGTTAAAGATAAGTGAGAAAAACTTTCAAACTGTTGGCAAGAAAATCAGATCGAATCATTCACACAAATTCCAGAAAGACAGCTCTTGTGAAAATTTGCAATGCAAATTTTAACGGCAAGGAGGATCTGGTCTCTGTACGTAAAACAGGAGACGGGGCACGCCGAGACTTGAGCCAGTCAGAGAATCCTAACGGATACTCGAGGAAGCGATTTCTCACAAATGTCTGCTTTTGGTATAAAAGACACTGTTGTCACTGCTGGTTTTAGTTCTTTAATTCACTACAGAAACTACATGTCCACTATCCCTGAAAGTTCATTATTTCACAGGGCAATTGTGAAGTGACGGTATGGAACGTCTGGGAAAATCTGGAGAAATACATTCCTGCAAGCAAATTCCAAGATCATTAAATAATTATTCCAACCATGACATCTAATAGTATAGTTAATCTTCTCACTCTCACTCTTCTCACTGAGAGATGATTGCAGCCATGTCATTTGAAACACCACAGTAGCACTGGAAAATGTCCGGGAATAATATAACAGATTCAACTAACATCTAGCGCCCTTGATCCAACTGGTGGTTTTAATACAATTTCAAGACCAAGTCATAGTGAAGAAAGAAATAAAAAAAAATATCTGGAATGTCACAACCACCACCAAGTCCAGTTGTTCTTGTTACTCATTTGCATGCCTGAAATACCCTTATATCATCAGGAAGGAAGCTGCTGATAAAAATCTGACCCTGATTGGATTGATTCCAAAATGTCATCAGTTTATTTGTTGGTGAGAACAATACTATGATATAAATCTTAACAATATTACTTAAGACGCCCAATTTTGAGATCAAATCAAGAAGCTTTTATCGCAATTTCAACCGTATCTTCCTGACGCAGTACACTACATAAACACTATAGAGCCACATCACACAACATACAGTCGCAGAGCAAAGGAATAAAGTAAGTAACCTGGTGCAAACGGACAACACAAGACATTGTGGGACAGATACACAAAACACAGTAAACCTGCTGTCTGTTATACAGTACAACGTGCACGAGAGAACTGTAATAAACACAAAATGTAAAACAGCAACAGTCAAGTACGTGTGCAAAAACAGCATGTAAACATTTATATAGTTCTAATCAATTTATACTATAAAATGGGTGGTGCTGAAGACATGGATGTGTGTGAATTGAAATGAGTATAAGTGTGTGTTGGAGCTCAGATCTTAGATATCTAACGATTGTGGCCAGAAAACCGACAAAATGAAACCAAACTTAATCCTTTTCAATAGTCTTTTGAAGACTACTGAAAATGTGAACACTTTTGGAAACACAGTCTTTTATAGTGTTTGAAACACCATTGTTTATATTTTACACACTATGTAAAAGGCAAAAACACAAGAATTGGACTGTGGATGACAAAGAAACAGTGGACAGATTGGCATTTCTGGCTCTAAGAGAAGAACCTATGTAAGACAGAGAACGGGAGAGATGATGTTAGAAGACTGCCTCACACCCACTGTCAGACATTGAGGTGAATGCTTAATGGTTGGGGGTTGTTTTCGGAGTCCTTATTCCTACCAATCCATACTTTAACACACTGCAGCAAACTGGAACCCATTTCTCCATTCAAGAAGACAATGACGAGAAGCATACATCTAAAAACTGCTGTGGACTGAAGAACTACAGAAGAACATGCATGGCAAAGTATTTCAGCTGAATGTTTGGAGAATCGGATCCCCAGACTGTGTGTAAAGCTGTGATTCATGTTAAGGAAGCATTTTTCAATGAAAGAGTTTAAAATTGATATATTTTTAGATTTACACACACACACACACACACACACACCCACACACACACACACCCACATATATGGATGGTCAAAGCTAGTCTGCGTATCGGTAAAGTTAATTTTGTTGCATATAAACTGAAAAATGTGTCCATCGTAAAAAACAATAAAAGAGTAGTTAAATCTTTTTTGTCTAACATCTGTTTGTTTAAAAAGGCACCGTAATGAATGATGGATCTTTTCAGAGATTTAAATAAAATTAATTAGTTCAACTGAAAACATTTTACTACAGGCCTAAGGTGGAATATGAGCACAGACAAGCAGTGGTAATGGAAAACGCTCTCATTCATCAACGTGAACATTTTGTACAGCGGTAGTAAAGAACTGAACAGCGAGGGCACTGAGGTAACACTCAGGCAACGGCACTGTGTTAACTGTAAACACAAGCTTGCACTGTGTCAGTCCCAGCCATGTTCTCACACTCGCTAAGAAAAACAAATCAGGCCCATTTACATTAGGCGGTGATTCCCCCCCGAAGAAACCCGTGTTCGAAGCTGAGAAGTAGCAACGCGGCTGCATGAAATGTTTCCTCTCGGGATTAACAGTGAGCCTGCTGTTCTGCACACAAAGATCTATAGCATGATGAACTCCGTGAACTCGTGGGCTTCAATCTCCGAAGGCTCCTCCCATTCCACCGCCTCTTTGCCTCTCATCTCCGGCCCTGCCTCCAGCTCGGGGGCTCAGCTGACTCCACCATATGCTGCCAGTGCAAGTTTTTGACAGCTTCCGCCAGCTGAGCTGCTCCGCTTGCTAATGGAGCGCAAAAGAAACTGGATTTGCTGCCACTCTGAGCGTTTAAAAAAGGGCAGCAAAATTCGAATCAGCCAAAAAACAAATACAGTGCAAAAAAAAAAAAAAAAAAGATTTCCCTTTCATGTTCTAAAAAGGTCTTTTTTTTTCCCTTGCATCTTTAACGCACTACTATGGTTTCACTGCGTCAGCTTCTGTCTGCAGGGGAGCACAAACCACACTGGTGTTAGAAGCTTTCTATACGATGAGCTTTCTCCAGGGTAATCAGACCAAATGACGAGTGCTCGGGACCTCGTCACTCTGAATCACTACAAAGCCACAAGCCTCGACCTCGACGCACAAAAATATTGCGCCTGCCTAATGGAAGATGTTCAATTTGGATGCAACTGATTGGTTTAAATGATAATTGTATTATAATTGCCAGACTGAGGCTGCTAATGCTGAAGATCGGGGCACTTATTTTTCCCGTGGGCAAACCTTGAGAAGATTAGACAGCACCTCCCCATTTATTTAAACTGCTCTACAATAATGCTCTCATTCATGTCCTTAAAGGAGCACCTTCAAATATACACACACAAGGCCTGTCCATTCACAATGTGCCTATGTGTCCATGAGATTATATAGCCAATTTAAATTATCAAAATGTCTTTTTTTTCTTATTTAGTGGCTTCAAGATGGAGGGATGGCGGTGGAGAAGCCAGTCTGGCGCCTTAGGGGAGGGAATGGGAAGGGAGAAGACAGGAGAGAAGACGAGAAGAGGGGGAGCACTGGTCTGACAGAAAAGACCTTATCGTGACATATCGTTGCAGCTGAGCTAAAGGCTCAGGAAAGGCGATCCGTTCACCCACACTCACCTCTGCGCCTTACCCGGGGCAGCAGTCCAAGCTGTGGTCACAGTTGTGCGTATGTCTTTAAACTTAGCTCCTATATGCAACGGCACATGGCGGATTGGATTGCATGAATGGACCATGTGTGTACGGGCTCATAATACGCGTGGAAAGAATAAATCTCATCTTTCACTTCTGATAAAAGAAGTTTCCTTTTGCACTACTGTTTAAGGCATTTTACAAAGACATTTTGTTTATTACTGGAACAATGGAATTGTGTGCACTTTTACCGTAATTTCCGGACTATTAAGCGATTGAATTTTACAAAGATTTTTATTTTGAACATAAATAAGCCACACCTGTCTATAAGCTACATTGAAACTAATTAACTAATAGTCTACATTGAAACTAATTAACTTTACACAGGCTTTAACGAAAGACAGTGTCTGCTACACGGCTTGAATCTAAACAGTAGCCGACCAAGAAAGTCATTGTTCACCGTCTTCCTCCTTCCTTTCACAACAATTTCTCTTTTTGCACCGTTTTTTCCAGTTTATCTTTTGCCATCGTTGTGCGTTTAAAAATCACCATTGGTGAAGCTTTTCTCCCGATGCCGTGCAGCTCAGCTCAGTGTTTTTTCATGCCCGGTTGTTTTCAGCGTGACGAATGATTCGCATTTCCTGTAGACAGTCCGAGTGAGCGGCAGGTCAAACGTCAGAGGATTATCATCCATATTTATGATGTGGTGTGTCCCGATTCAGTGGGAGCGCATCTGATTAAATATAAAGAGTTTCATTGGTTCACCTGAACCCGTTCGGAAATTTCATTGGTCTAATGTTATCGGGCTCAGTTTTTTGGCTTGAAGTTTGTAAAACCGGGAAAAACACAGGAAAAATCCATAAATTAGCCGCTTTGTTGTTTAAGCCGCGGGGTTCAAAGGCGTGGGAAAAAAGTAGCGGCTTATAGTCCGGAAAATACGGTATACACATCCATGTGTGCACAATCTTGTGTTGTCATAAAATTCAAACGGAACAAAAACACCCCTCTAAAACTCCATTCTTTGCCTCTCATAAGCAGTAAATTGGATCAGTAGGATTCCTCACCATTGCTGTGTAAAGGCGGGTCAGGGCGGCTTGTTCCATTACACCGAAGATACTTTGCTGCTCAGGCAAAAGGCTGCATCAGTAAAAAAAAAAAGTGGCCTGGAAAAGAAAAAAAAAATCCCCACTGAGGTACCAGTCATCTGCAAAGACCCTGAAAGACCTTTAGATATTATGATTCACTCAAATCTACAGATGCACAGACTGGAGCCGCAAAAGCGAAAGGCACTGTTGCTTTCGTAATTAGCAAAGAGAAACCCTCATTAAACGCTTTTATAAAACACTGCTAACATTGTAAATCATTTCACATCCTTTCAATCATGGCCAAAACAAGCTATGAGGACACACAACTTGAGATGTCAAATTGATATAGTACATAGCGACATGAAACAGCAAACATGGCGGCAAAATCAAGTTCACTTATATGGAAATTCGCATTGTATTCCAACATTCAAATCAGCAATGCAAACCTGATCTCAGAACAGCTACAAAAAAATTTGAATACTTTCGAATTTCGGAGGGACTTATTTCCAATATGATTGCTAGTTGCAGTGATGTTAGCTGATGAAGATGAGCTACAATCTGGCTGTAAAAAATAATATTTTATATGAAATATCTAGTTGAAATTTCGTTTGTATTTTACAATGTGTTGATTTAACAACATACTTTCTGCATTGGTACCTAATGTATAATTGCAATAGGCTCCATTTGTTTTGTAAACAAAAATATGGAATTTTTATGGAAAATATGGCACAAAATTTGATTGATTTCCCAAAAAAAAAAAAAAAAGACCCAGTTTTCTCCCAATGGGATGTTCAACTTCACATCCAATGATTGGTGGAGTTATTCGATGACGCAACACAACCACAGCTAAGAAAAAAACAGCAATGGTAAAGTTGGACCGTGGTATACATCTCTCCGGTCACCCTACTGCAGCTGTTTCAGATAACTACAAAGGGTGGGATGTTCCTAGAACACACTCCTCTCAGCTCCAAGCATGGGCATCACACCCATACCCGAATCGTAGGGCAAAAAAGTACCTACTTGCTATCAGCTATCAACCTATATTTCGGAAATAGATTCAGAAAAATCCTCAGCGCACCCATGTGCGCATTTAGGTCCTGTTCAGACCCCTAGAAAAGAGAAGCCAATGGGTGCCCTTCACGGATCCCGCGCTACAGCTGTGTTTCATAAATTAGTCTCTGACTAGAGAGACGTAGCAACAGGTGTCTGCTCGGCCGTGGTGCTCGAGTGTTACTCACACGCTGAGCTACAAAGATCAAAATGACCACACGAGTGTTCCAGCTACTTTGCTATTGGCGGGATTGAACGGTATGTTGCCCCCATGATCCCCACCCCCCAGGCCACGGAAGCGCAAGCACCCGATGCCCCACAAATGCTAAGTTGATAAAAGTGTGCTCTTTACACCCTTGATACCTCAGTGACCCCTGCACTAGGAAACTCTCCAGCTGCAACTAAATATCAACTGCTACTGATTCCTAGAAGCTGGAATCGGGTATATCAAAAATAAGGGGACACCATGGGCATTCTAGTCAACTGCAAATAAACAAGGTCAGATGTCTGTCAGAAAAAGGTACCAACTTATGATTTTACAATGACGACAGGGATACGTCCGAATTGTAAAATTTAAAGTTTTTTTATGCGGCAGACAAACTCGTCACTCGTCCACAAACCCGCTGCAACATACATATAATGTACACATTTACATACTACGGTACTGGAAATTGTATATTGTAATTTGTTACACCATTCTTTTAGACTCCTAGGTAGGCTAGGCCAGGTCTCGAGTTACGATAGGTTCGAGTTACGATGGGGTCAACGACTCCCTGCACTTATAAGAAAAAAAAAAAACTTGAAATGGGAGGGCAATATCAAACGTTTGATGCAAGAGGACCTGAAGAAGATTAATGCCCTCACCAAGATACACTAATATGACATAATATTTGCCCTGTGAGCATGTTGTTTGCACTCTGCATACACCTCAGGCTTCTCCCATTGCTAAGCGCAACAGGCTGCTGCACAAAAGGGCATTCGACTTTGGCAAATAGCTAAAGTCGATCGTGAAATGATTGTTGCCTTTTGCCAGTATTTCCCGTATGTGAGAACATTCCATAAGGTGCTATAATATAAATTCGCCCAATAGCTGTGGACACTGAAACACCACCTGTCCATTTAGCTTCGAGGTCTGGCAGTGATTTTAATGGTTTGAGGTCAAGGCCCTATGCAGGCCACTGCTCTTCTTCCATGCTAACCTTTGTCTTCGTGGAGCTTTGTGCAATGGGCTTCTGTCATATTGAATCAAGTTTTGGATTCTTAGTGCCAGTAAAAGGAAATTGTAATGCTACAGCATACAAAGACATTCCATACAACTGTGTGCATCACTCTTGGAATTTCTGAAAAGGCAGCTGCCAGAAATTATCTTTTTGCTCCTAAAGATATTTTTCCAATATATTACAACAATAAAGTCAGTTACTCTTCAATGAAAAGGCTTTAGTCTTGAACGCAGTGTACCGAAGCCAGAACGGCACATTGTTCGAGTCGGCGGCTAAATTGGAGCCTGCTTACGGTAAATGTGTATTAAAACACACATCAGGGGCAGGGCCTTACGAGGCAGCGAACTCCAGTAACTTACAGCGCTCCATTTGTGTGGGGAGTCTGATTTAAAGGAGACAGATGACATTTATTCCAAAAGTACAAGGTTTCTACTTTTCTGGCCAACCACATAGCCTCTCGCTCATGCTCCTTGGCATTCGCGGCACGTTCCAGGAAGCTGGCCAAGAGCGAAAAGTGAGGCATTTAAAAGAGACGGCTCTGGAAAAAGAAAAAAAAGACCAATGGAAATAAAAGGATCGCATGACAAGAAAAAAAGATCCAGAGTGAACCGAATGAGATGATTCACTCTGCAATGACCAAAATCAGCATGAGACCTCAGTGCCCTGTCTGCTGAGCACATGGAGTTTTGGAGAAGTAGAGCAAGGGATAGAAAAGTATTTTAAGACATCTGGCATCAGCATCACTGTGTACATTACAGACTGCGGATCCAGAATAGCCACAGCGGCTCTCAACTCTGTCCTAGTTTGGACTCTTTGGTGGAATGCTGTATGCAAATGAGACACAAACTCTCCACCTCATAAAATGTCATGGCAGGCCACATGAGACGTGAGCGGCACAGGACCAGTTGTACCGCTGCGGTCGTAAATTCCATGTGTGAAAATACACACTGACTCAGCAGAGACGGAGGGAGAGAGGGAAAGAGAGCAAGGAGAGAATGTGGGCCAGACAGCAGGCAGGAAAGGGATAAAGGGAGATAAAAGTGAAATCACTGTCATGCTTCAAGAAACGGATAGAGAGACAGCGATGCCTATAATAAGGCATGAAGAGAGAGAGAGAGAGAGAGAGAGAGAGAGAGAGAGAGAGAGAGAGCGAGTGGAAGCATTTTCCAGGGAATATGAAGCTGCTGCTGTCCATTTCACACCAAGTTTTCCAAATGAACCACTACTCTCCAAAAAAAAAAAAAAAAAAGCGGTGCACTCACAAAGCAACTAATCAGAAGTGTGATTTCTTTATTATTTCACATCCCTCTGGACACCAGGGCTGTTTTCAATTAGACTAGAAAACATGGAGAAAGTGATGCAATTCTTGTTTGTGCTTTCACGTTCCCGCCATCCCTCTCTCAAACCATTAAGCATGAAGAAACTGGTGGAATCCAAAAATTCCTGAATGAACATTACAGGAAAAGGTTTAAAAGTTGGATCTTTTCACACCAAATGCGTTTTGAGAAATTAGGTGCTGGTGTCATTTTTCTTTATCCATCCCAGTCCTGGTGTCTGTGAGCAAAATCAGGCATGATGTCTGGAATAGAAAATTGTCTCTCTTCTGTCAATCACAGATACGATATACAAGTCGTTACTGGGCATCTGTGCGCTTTTGTATGTGGAAGAGGGTGAAAAGCGATTTTCTAGGGGAGTATTACACGACTCCTCTGTGACACAGCAGGAAAAGCAGCTTGCAAAATGAGGTGGTGCGCTGGCTTCACGTGTGCCAGAACAAAACCAAGTACAAGACCAAATAAGGCAGAAAACTGTCAAGAGAGATTTATCTGAATCACTCTGAAAAATAGTAGAATTTAAACGGATTCTTGTTTTGTTCCCTAAATTGTGGCTGTTTCCCCAAGAGTTTGCGATTTTAATCGTAGTAACAACATTTTCTTGTGTGAACAAATGTGGACCAGTGTTTGTGGGAAAATGCCTCCAGATCGAACAAAATGTCGAGTTAAATGTCTTATCTTTATGAGGCTGCATAATGATTCCCAAAATTGGATTGGTATTGTCTAAATCCACTGGTCTCCAGTGGACTGGGAGGGGGGGGGGGGGAATCGTGGAAAAAAAGAAAGTGACAGTCAAAAATTATAATTTTTTATTATTCTTTCTATCGCAGTGCTGGTCAGTTAAAGTAATCAGGCTTCCCACCACATAGCACAAAAAGGTCAAGTCTGATCAGTCCAGCTCAGCTCGTATAAATACTAAAAGTGTCACTGATTAAGCACGAGGTTGGTTTTAAATATAACACTGATGTATATTAATAGATAAGCACAAATATCAGTCGGTGCACTAGGGTTAGGGTAAATTTATCTTATTCTTTCGGCTTCTCCCATTAGGGGTCATCACAGCGGATCATCCGTCTCCATACCCCCCCTGTCCTCTACATCAGCAACCCAACTACCTGCATGTCTTCCCTCACCACCTCCATAAACCTCCTCCTTGGTCGTCCTCTTTTCCTCCTTCCTGGTGGCTCCATCATCAGCATTCTCCCACTGATATACCCCATGTCCCACCTCTGAACATGTCCATACCACCCCAATCTCGCCTCCCTCATCTTGTCTCCAAAACTTCCTACATGCGCTGTACCTCTAATACACTCATTTCTGATTCTGTCCATCCTCATCACTCCCAACAAAAATCTCAACATCTTCAGCTCTGCTACCTCCAGCTCCACCTCCTGTCTTTTACTCAATGCCACCGTCTTTAAACCATACAACATCGCAGGTCTCACCACCGTCCTATAAACTTTCCCTTTTACTCTTACAGATACTCTTCTATCACAAATCACTCCTGCTATCACTTTTCTCCACCCACTCCACCCGAAACCTTCTTTCCAACTACTTTCCAACTTCTTCCATAATTTATTCCTCTCAAAATGTTCTGTTGCTGAACTGTATGTTGGCTGATAAGTAGATACACACCAAGCATCGATCAAAAGTTTTGAACAACAAGCGATCGATTGGTGGATTTCTGCGCGTTTGACCTTTTTTTACCCGCTCATAAATAAAAAAGAACGACTGATTTCGCAAAATGGAAATACTTCAGTGAAATACAGATTCACGAAAAAGCTACTCAAGTACAGTAAAAATTTGTATTCACTTTGTTACTGTCCACCACTGGATAGAGGTACCGATACTTCTTATTGAAACCTGTACTTTATCGATACTGTTATCGATGGCGCACTCTAGAATGTGGTGCAAAATGTCCTGGTGTGAAAAGATGAAAATTTCAAGATATTTCATTACTGCTGTTTACAAAAGCCTCTGAGCAAACAAAGGCACATGAACATTTTAAAAAAAAAATAAAAAAAAAAGAGAGAGAGAGAGAGAGAGAGAGAGAGAGAGAGAGAGAGAGAGAGAGAGAGAGTGAAAGTGAAAGTGAAAGAGAGAGAGATTTCCTCAGCATACCACAGCACAACATATTTGAACCGCATGTGCATAGGACCACAACAGAATGTAATAGAGAATTTGGCCTCTTGAGCGATTACGCTAATACATAGTAGTGACAGCCATATGACACTACTGTTTTTTCCCCGGGTCATCCTCCCACGCGTCGCTACGGTGAATGGGCTGCTCCTGGGTGTCTGAGACCATGTCTATGTCTCATTCCTCACTGTCGGTAATGCTCCTTCAAGCCTAGCATATTTAGATATACATTTTTAAACCAATGTGGTGTCCCCAAAGACAGCACTAACTAAAGACCTATTTTATAATGACTGTTACGTGATGGCGTGTTTCGTTTGTAAATTAGTTTCGTAACGTTTACGGTTTTGTAAGCGGTTCAACGTTATCGTCATGACTGGTTTCACACAAACACACGCCGCGCATGGGCATCGGTATCAGAAGTATGACGAGCAAACGTCGGGCACGTGACATCGTTCAGGGACGGAAAAATGACGAGCAGCCGCTTCTAATTCACTATTCAAACCGAAGTAATAAGGAGATAAATCAGTAACCGTTTTGTTAATCCTGAAGATTATTGGTAGTCCTGTATTGACCTAATTACATACCGGTCCATCTCTAGTCTGTGGCAGTTTGTCTAGCCAGAGCAACTGGTGTCTTCCGTAGTGAAAATCCCAACATTTTTTGGATTGCCCAAGAGGTGCTTAAACTTTAACTGGCTATCACCTTTTACTTTTCTTTTACCACAAGTAAAGCATGCAATCACCTCATATCTAATCAAGAAAAGGCAAAAAGGTGGTCAGCCAACACACACATTTTTGTCACTGGTTGATCACAGAGTGACCCCTCAGAGTGGCTCTTTGAATTATCAATTTATGAATTAATAACTCTTAAGGATAAAGATTCAATTTTGATAAGCCACCAGGTTCTATAAAACTGAGCTGGTAAAATTTGAAGTAATATATGAATATTTGAAATTAAGGAGGTGGTTCCACTGATTTCAACACACACTGACTTGACAGAACCTGAGAAAGCGTGCCGCCTTCCTTGACTTATAAACAGACATCGACTTCCATAAACAACTTCTCTGGTTCGTGCCCAAAGGGAATTCAGAAGGATCGCAGCTTCCATTATAAGGCCTTGAGGCTGGAAGGAGGATTGTTAAAACCAAAAATAGCAGGCTTTGATTCCAGGCAGCTCGCTGTCCAAGAATTAAAGAATTACAGTAGTTAATCCCAAGAGTTTGAGGGTAAGTGACGCCGTCTGCACCACCCCCACGCAGGATAAAGCCAGCGTATGCCTCACCAAGCCAAAGTCTTGTGCCATCTGGCACGAAGAATCCTGTGTGTAACACCATGCACCAGGAAAAGTCCAAGTGCTCTGGCAGGAGCTACTAAAGCCTGAATCTCCCCAGAGGTAAATCAGCTGCTACAGAAACACACATCTCTCTGGGTAGAAACACAATGACCATCTGCTGGCCCAAAAACAGCTCACTAACAGAAAATAGAGGGCGGCTCCACCCGAGGGCAAACCTGATGGAACTTTGGCGAGACTAAAGCGAGGGGTTCCTGTTCAGTGCGGAAGGAAAAAGAGGGAGAGAGAAAAATTAGGAAAGAATGAAACTGTGTGTGTGCTGATCTAACTGGGTCCAAAACAAACAAAAACAAAAAAAATAAATAAACCCCCTGTTGCATCCTGTTCTCAAATGCTCTGCCAATTTGAATCTGTTCTCTCATAGGGCTTTCGAAATGAACTCGGTTCAACCGCAATGCACATTTTAATAATGCCATTTTGGTCTGCATATCCATTGGTTCTCCCTTTTCTGTGCAGACAAAATGGCTCCCAACACAGGATGTCCTGGCTTTATCAGTTTAGATCCATTAGTGATGTGATCTGTCATAATTGATCTGCCTCAACTCCTTCTCGTTTGAAGCATCCGGCCTCAACTCTCCAGAGTGCCTAATTGACAGAGCAGCTCTGTGTTTAGGAGACTGTAGCAAGCTTGAAGCTCAGTTCAAGTTCCTCCGAGCACAAATAATAAGCGCAGTCTCTCTTGGTCCGTCTTGAAACGCTTCAAATAGGATAATGGCTTCATGAACACAACTTTGACCTAAAGCGCCATTTAGTAGAGCTCCATATCCAGGGTACGCAGAGGACACGGGTCGTCATTTATTTATTTTTTTAAAAGGTATAGACAACGTCATGTATAATATGATTACACTTGCTGAACACGTCGAGCTCTTAGAATGAAGGGTAAATGCTTCAGGACTAAGACATATAAGTGTCAAATTTACCACTGAATTATTCTTTTTTTTCATCTGAGCAACAGATACAATGGTAAAAATTTCAGTCACATTTACGTTAGTCAACAGCTTTGTTAAAAGATTATCCAGGACATGTAGTGCTATACTTTGTTTACTGTTAACGATGCATTAACGCAGATCCATCATTAAGCTGAATCCCAACTGCCACTGCCAACCAGCAGTTCCTGACTGCACAGGTGACATTATTAAGCCGTGGATTGTATCCAAGCGATTACATTGTGTATCGCAATAATTTTTTTTTTTTTTAGATTTTACAGATAAACTATAAACATCGATAGAAATCAGCACAAGCCCACTAGCGAGCGCAGATGATTAGCACAGACATGAACCTGTAGGATCCTCAGAAATCTCAAGCTAATGCATTGCATGGCACTGGACTCATTTTGTCAATCTTGTTCTTGCCCTTTCTTTGGCTCACTGCTTCTCCTTGGAGCAGGGCCTGGTCACTCGTTCTCCTTCCTTTACAACCCCATCTGCTTCGAGATTCCTGCCAGTCAGCTATAACGACATCTCTTCAATGGGCATCGAACCCCCTCGAGCGAGGATAAAATCAGCAGGGGGCCATTTGGTATGCTATAACATGACACTAGAAATGTCTAGAAAGTGTGAACTTTCACTTCCTTCGTTCGCTTAGTTTGCTGGTCAACCACAGCGTTGCTAGGGTATAAACAACCAGCCTTGTAGTAATTACAGAGATATTTATGTCACCACAAATGTGTTTCTTATATTCAGCATGGAGGTACTTTCCACATGGTTGCTGATAACGGAAGGTGAAAGAATGAGAACAAAACATATTCTGATCAGCGAATGGAGTCAACAAAGAACTTCCATATTGTGTTCGAATGAACTTTAAGACTTGCTGCAGTGTTCGATTTCACGTTTGTGACATGGACGGCATGATAAATAATTCAGGCGTGGCTGTGTTGTGTCTATATGTGCATTTCAAGTCTTGAAGAACTTGAAGCTTTCTTGGCCAGCTCCCACTAACTACCACATATGCACACACACACACACACACACACACACACACACACACACACACACACCCACACACAGTACAAAGAGGACATCACAAGGATCCCATGCCTCGTCTAGGTCTAAGGAGTATCAGCATATAAAATTACACCTGATGAAAAGAGCAACCTCCTGGCGACTTCATTCAAAAGAGAGACGTGCTGAAGACACAGGGAACTTTAAACAACAGGAACCCATGGTGATAGTATCACTTTCTCCAGATGGTGACCTATCTCCTCTCCCTTACTTCCATGGCAAGCCAGAGCAGATCAGCCTTCTCTAGGGAGTGGCAAAAAAAAAAGAGGGCAGCGGTCGGAAAGGACTCACTTACTCATCAAGAGCATGTGAAAAGAAACAGCGACGCATCTCCCCTGAGCTCAAAGCTGTTAGTGTTAAGCTTTGAGGAGGATGAGGAGTACGATGTGTCATAATCAGACCAACAATGCGATCCGAGTGATTCATAAGGCATAATTGTGCTTTTCCTTTCTCTGGTGATTAAACATGAAGCGTTAGATTTGAAACAGAATTCCGGGTTTCTGACTACGGCAACATGTTGGTAAACAGTCTGTGAACGTGAGTGAATGACTTCAGAAGCGTGTGACTCAGGCGTACGCCTGCGAGCGAGGCGGATATCGGAGCTTGTTTGGGATTAAATAACGTTGATACATCCTGTGACTAGGCGCCGTTGTATCACATGGATCTACAATAACAGGGGAACTGAATTGGAGCAGACGCTGTTCAAAGCTTGCTGCTTCCAGGCAAACAAAGTAAAGAACAGAGAAAAGAGCAACTTTAAAAAAAAAAAAAAAAAAAAAAACTAATATCATGATAATATTTATAATCTATAAAAAAAACAGGTACTAGTTGCAGAGTTTTTCTATGGTTTTCTTCTATACACACGTTTTGATACAACATTGTTTCTATAGTAACACTATGTAATCCAAAGCCATTTTCAACACCAGGCATTACCGCATGTCCCGGGTTATCAGATCACCAGGGACAGCAGAGACACTGAGCTGTTCACACCTGGCTGCATGAATACGTCTTAGGTGACCACCTGCATACAGATTTCATGCCTCTTTCTAGCTGAATGACAGTCCTGCACATTTATTACGTCAGTCTTCCGCTGCCAGACGAAATCAGTGTCGGGCAGAGACGCTGTAAGTGTTTTAAAAGCTGAATGGGAAATGAGATAAAAGGATCGAATAAAGCTATGAAAAGCAGCTGCTTTCTTCACTGCTGTTGGAGCCAGTGGTGGACAGTAAATGTAATCTGTTGCTGTACTTAAGTAGTTTTTTCGTGTATCTGTACTGTAAGTGTTTCTGTTTCGGGGAGACTTTTTTGACGTTTCGAAGTCAAATACGTTACTTTTTACACAATTACATTTCCTTTTATATTTATGAGCGGGTAAAAACTTAACTGGTCGGTCACGCAGGAATCCACCAATCAGGATAAAGCATGCACTTTGTTTGAAACTTATGATGGCGCGACATATTGCCGAGAGGCATCCACGTAAAAAAATATAAATAAATAAATAATTAAATGATCGATCTGGGGAGGGTTTTTTTTTTACCGCTCATTTGCATGGTCGTGTCGATTATTAGATCATGTCACGGTTGAACGAACCTGCTCGGGACTCCGCCCCCTTACTCATACGCTCAGAAAGGAGAGGCGGGGGGGTGGGGGGTGGTGGTGGGGGGTTATTGGGTGACGTCACGTCATTAAGGAGAGCTGAACCCGAATTAAGATTATGGATGACAACAACAAAAAAGGTCTGACCCCTTAGGGGTCCAATTCAGAAAAAAAGGATGAAAGAAGTAAAGCGGAAACGTGCAAACGATAAAAGGTGTGTATGCATCTCATCTCGTTTTAAGGCGGTAGTATAGGCAAACGCATTTAATGCAATAGGCTGATAAATGTATATCACTTCGGTTATGCTGTTGCCCGCTGTGCCTTTACGCATAGAGCAACGATATTTCTTTTAGCTGCAAATTATCATTTATAGTATGTAGTTTATCATAATGTGTTTAGCAATTAAACAATTACAGCCTAATTAGTCTAGTTGGATTGTAGTTAAACAGCACTTATTAACCTTTAATCGAGGTGATTGTACTGATTAAGTCCTGCACTGTGTTCATTAGAGGGGAAATCTCCTCTAAGGGAGTGCAGCTTTAAAGGTCCATTTAAAAGACATTTTTAATAAGGAAATAGATGTGTGTATCTTATGAGTTTGATAAATTGTGCACAATGATGTGAATTTAATTATAAATGCATTTAATGGTGATATTTCTACATGAAAGTGAGCTCTCAGAAATGTCTCAGAATCTGGGAGTTTTTTTAAATAGCGAGCGATTTACCCACACTACCTTTGCGGATGCATCAGCGTGCATTAGCTTTCACACTACAAATGTGATGTGGCAATGTGTGTCCCAGGCCACGTCCTAATTTGGTGTCAGGGATCAACTTACAGTGTGTCTCCGAGGTGCACTAGACCCTGTTCACAGCTGGACTTCGCTCTGACCGATGCTTCAATCGCCAGGTGAGCACGGGGCCTACAACAACAACAACGGCAAAAGTAAATATTTTTAAAAAAGACCAGATTTTTCTTAATCAGGAAGAAAAAAATGCTTTCTGGCTGCTATAACTTTAACAAACTACCACTTTTAGTCGTTGACAAGCCGGTGTTAGAAAGGAAACCCTTCAGGAACTGCTGTTATTAAAAAAAGAATCCATGGTTTTATCAGTAACTCAGGGTTGCCAGTGTCGCGCCGCTCCACCGCTGTTTATTTTACCGTAACACCAAGCTCTGTTGTGCGTTATTCATTTCTCCAACTTGTGAGGTGCAGATCGTAAAGCAGCGACACAACATTTAGTCTCCTGTAAAGACAGCGGGGCTCGTGGGTTTTATACATCGCTGAAGCACGGTGTATGAAGTTCACGAGCAAACGCGCCTATTTACAAAGTATGCGCTCACTAAAGTACCCATTAACGAGTGCGTGTTCATTTAAAAGTAACTGACCACACAGTCCACAAAGAATGTTGAGAGGGAAAAAAAAAAAAAAAAAAAACAACAACATTTTAATGTTTAATCTCCCTTTATGTAGCTTTAGGCTTCTGTAACACCATGTACCATGTACTACATTCTATAAATGTCATGAACTGGAATGAACTGAAGTAAGAGAGACTCTGTGAGAAAGAGAGAGAGAGAAAGAGAGAGAGAGAGAGAGAGAGAGAGAGAGAGAGAGAGAGAGGGAGAGAGGGAGAGAGTGTGAAAGGAAAGTGGAGTTACTCCAGGTCATTCACAATACAGGAACACAGGTTCACATATCTCCAGGCCTCTTTCCAAGGAACGAGCCAAAGTTTTCTCAGAAAGCACAGGGACATTGTGATCATCGCTCAGGACTGTTGAATTATTTCATCTCATACCAGTATAGGTTTCTGGACTATGATTAGTCTGGCTCTGGAAAGTAGTTTCTTTATAGACACTATAAAATGTCATTAATAGGAACGTTTCAGTCATTACTTCATGCTGTCATAGAGGAACCACTCATTTTTATAAGGATTTAAAAAATGTAAACGTTACTATGTTCGAATGTTCACTTGTTACATTTACAGTAGGAAAACTCCAGCGTCAGTGGTTTGTAACCGTTGCATGTGTAGCTGTTCCTTTAAATGTTTTGGGTGAAGAGGAAATATACAGCTGGGGCTGAACATGAGTGAGGGATTGACTGCAGCTGCTGTAATGAAAGTGATAACCTGGAGCAGCATAACATTTCAATGCTTAACAATAGCCAGGAGTTGAAACATTTTACACATTTGTGCAAAAAGTAATGAAACAATGAACCCCATAAACTGAGTGGCCAAAATGTAAAAGGTTCAACACACAAACTCGGACGTGTTTAGGACAGCGGGTAATTTTTTTTAATATTCGAAAACACTTTTCAAAAAGGTATGTTAAAACTTTTACAGGCTTTGTATCTGCACGATTATGGCCTGTAAAAATTTTTCAAACACGACATCACACAGCTTTTTTTTTTTTTTCAGATCATGTCCACAGCACAGAACACTGGATTAAGATCCTACACATCCTGCTAAGAACATGAACCTAAACCCAATCTGGCAGAATGTGTTATGTTTCGACAGATAAAACAAATGCAAAACTGTGATACTGTTCTAATTCAAGATACGAGCACGTGTCTCAATTTCAGGCAATACCAAAGTAAGAACGATTTAACAAGCTGGAGCAATAAAATCATGTAAAGTTAGCTTTTAGCGTTAAGACTAGCGAGCGGAGATCAGAATTGGCTTTACAATGGCTTTACACACAATCATCAATAGTGGTCATATAATAGGAAAGAATTGAGCCTAAAATCTGGAAATAAACCTCCAGTGGGGAAAAAAATTAAAAAAAATAAAAATCTCCACTGATCCATCATAATGATTTGATCCTGGTCAGGGTCACGTTCCAGAGCATCGCCAGGGGAACAATGGGTGGATGAGTGAAGTACGTTGTGAATGGGAACCATCGCAGGGCACATTGTGCAACAGGGGTATAACACAATGCCACCAAGGAATGATTTAAAAATGGAAAAAAATAATAATCCATCCACTTACATTTACATCCAGGGGCAATACAGCATCCCAATCCACCTACCTATACACCAGGAGCGAGCACTCAAAGCCAATTAAAATCATTTACTGAAATGATTGAGGAGAAAAAAAAAAAAAGGACGTTCAAAAATTCCTCTCTAGTTTCCTCCAGGATGGTCTGATTAGTGAAGTGACATCCCTTGACAGGGTGTTCGAAGACAAATGGACAGAGAAGTACATCTTTATTCTTCACTTCAAGTTCAAAGCAGATGCCTCATCTGTTCAGCTGGCCGAAAGTGCTAAGTGATACGGCAATAAACTAATCACCAAAGGTTAAGCATTAGAACGTAATTGATGTCCTGTTCAATTATGCACGCTGACGTGAATACCCCCCCCACCCACCGCTCTACACAATACGTGAAAATAAATAATCACGAGCACTTAAAGCCTGTAGAACTAATATATGAGACTGAGCAGTTAAAAGAGATGAATGAACGTTTACCCCCCCCCTTCCCCTTCCCCCCCAGCTCTAACGCTCTAACATAAACAGTCTGAATCAATAGGCTTGACACAAACATCATCCTGTACGCTCGATTCGGCATCCACGCTCTTCTAATCAGAGCCGACGCGCCGACGGCGCTGCCGCGATCACTTCCGTCTGCTCTGCCAGCTGCCGAAAGCTCCCCGAGGTGCCCCTCGACCAGTAAATGATGATGTCTGCGCTCACAACACACAGCATCCCAGCCCTGATAGGTTCAGATGCCCCATCCTGCGTGTTCACCTCGGATGACCTTTTCGTCAGCATGACCTCTCGAGGACCTTGACCTCAGCCGCATGTCAAGCTCCTAATCGAAAAAAGGAGTGGGCTGCCCACGAGCCACATCGGTGTATATAACAAGCGACGACACAGTGACAGTGCAACTTTAGAAGGGAGAGTGGTGTGTCTGACATGGAAATCTAAACCGATGCCTAGTAAGATTTCCTTGGACGAATCCTGAAGCGTGTGCGGTGCAAATTTTCTTCCCCCTTCCTTCCTGCACTTATTATGAATTACCTGCTTGACAATGCAAAACATATATCCTGTGATGTACGACCTTTAAATGTGTATAAGCATTGCATAAACAAAATAAAAACTCGGACGGATATATTTGTGTGAATTCACCAGTCGTCGATCCTTCATTTGAATCCGTGTTTAAGCCCACGTGTTTACGTGACAGGCGGATCGTGTCGAGCAGAAGGAGATCTTCGGTTATTAAGGGGCCACGGTTTTGTCGAGGTTCTTCGTTAGGAGCTTGGCGGTGGAAGCGACATCAACGGCGTGTCTTCAGACAGGAAGCAGGCCACAGGTCATGACCCGCGCAGAAGGACTCGGCCTCGCAAATCCTCCGTAAAGCTCTCAGCAGTTTTGTGGTTTGGTTAATTATAACTTCAGCAGATCATTTATGTGGACAATACTCAGACAGACTCAGGTCATGAAGGATTTGACAGTCGTGCCTGAGACAGCTGGAGATTATAATCACGTGGAAGCACGTTTATAGTTCAGGTTATGAGCTCGATCACCTATTAACTGTTGGAGGAAAAACTGCTCTGGCTTTGTGGTGAAAGTAGGGGGCATTAAATGTACATTGCATTATAACTGCATTAATCCACATGAGAAAAAGGGAATATTTTGAATGTATGCAATGAATAGAGAGAGTGCCATAAAAATAAAAAGACAAATAGATGATAATAAAAAGGGAATATTAATGGCTGTATGCTAACTGTGCAAAACATTTCCTCCACTCCTTCCTTTCCCATTGCCTTGTAACTTATTTAAAATGTATAACTGTATGTAATGAACAGACTGCACTGATGTGCAGTATCATAAAAATAAAAGACAAAAAGATAACAAAAAGAAAAAGGAATAAGCAAGTCATATATGGGCTGCATGCTAACTGTGTAAAACTCCTTTCAAATCTCTTTTTTCTTCCCTTATTAGTCATTCTGTTTCGGAAGACTATTGACAAGAAGTCCATACACACATAGCACCTAGCACGGTTGTTTATATTTACGTGTTTGTGTTTATGTTTATCCAAACGCAAATAAAAGCTCAAAAGAAAAAAATTATAAAACTCACCTTTTTTTTTTTTGCTCGTATGGGATCAGACAACAACAAAAGACGCCCCATTATCTTCTTTTTTTTTTATTTTTCTTCTTCTCCCCCAGACGATGTGCTGAGTTAATTAGCAACGCTGCTAAAAGGGGAAAAAAAATCTCGTCCTCCTGTCGTCCATGTGCTCCTCCAGCCTCGCGCACGCACGCGCGCACGCGCACTGGCGCGCCGGCGCACGCACGCACCCGAGGACCCGCGCGCGCTCGCGGCTAGCGCTCCTCCGCCGTTACCGCGAGTGTGACGTCATAAGTCCGGAAAGAGGGGAGGAAGGAAAAAAAAAGAAAGAAAGAAAACAAGATGCGCGCACGCGTTCGACGGAAGTTTAGCAGCATCACTGCGGTTCTGCTCCACGCTGGTTTGGGGGATGATTTTTTTGCGTTTTATTCTTTTATTTATTTCTTTATTTTTATTTGAATGATGATGCAGTTCACTGATGATGAAATCTGATGATTGCAACGTTTTCATTACATGAATAAATAAAACACAATGCCCATAAAAAAAATATCTAGCCTTCCTGACCCAATCCTGACTCCTTCACCCCTTACTGTTTGTTCTACTTTCCTCCCAATGTCAGAAAAAAACATTCAAGTGTGTGTGTGTGTGTGTGTGTGTGTGTGTGTGTGTGTGTGTGTGTGTGTGTGAATGATGCTCTAAGATTGACAGGTGTCCCATCTTTGGTGTAACATCACATGTGGTGTGACTGGCACTCAAATCTCCATAACCCCATAATTTCCAAAAAATTAATATTTCATCTATGTCTGATGTTCACACGTGTGATGTCGTACAGGAACAAGTATGCTTTGCTAGCTTACACAGAATTGAACTGTGGACTGGCTGGACTGACACACACACACACACACACACACACGCACAAATGCTTATTTCACATGCTTTGCTGCTAAAACATTTAAATGCATTGTTTTTGTGTACGGTATTAATGAATATTTATGAACACTTCATTTCTCAGTCTTAGGTTGTTTTCACTGTTTTCACTGTATGTTGTTTCACTGTATACTTTAGTGTATATAGAAGGGCAATAAAAGCCTGTTTGATCTGACTTGATTTGAACTTTTCCCCCAAAACACTAACGACAGCAAAACCAATTCTTTTACACCAACATTCTTCATTATTTGGGGACAAAAATCACCCCTATTTCTTTAATTCGTTATAAGCTAGCGTTAGCTATTGTTAGTGAATCTTGCAAAACTAGCATACTTCATAATATGCAAGCTAATGTTATGATAGATACGATTACTTGTGTGTTTCTACAAAACCATGATTGGTTGTATGTCCTTAATGCCTCATTATATCATTTACTATAGATATGGATTAGTATTATGAATTAATAAAGTCTACCATGGCGACCCCACTGAAAAGAGTTTGGCTGTCCTCTTTGTGTTTGCCCTGTTGTCTTGTTTTACAACCATATGAGACATAGGAAAGATGACAACCAGTCCATAACAACATGGCTACCACATCTGATACACTATATAGTCAAAAGCTTCTGAACACCAGAACATCACGTCCACATCTAAGATTTAGTTCTCCCTTTACTTTTATTAACACCTCCATTCTTCTGAGAAGGCTTGCCACTAGATTTTGGAGCGAGACTCTGGCGAAATTTGGGCTCACAGATTTTGGGTGAGGAGGCTTGATGCTGATCTGGGTTACAGATCATTCCATAGTTGGTCAGCTAGGTTGAGGTTGGGGGTCTGTGCTGGTCACTTGGGTTGTTCCACACCAACGGTGGAAAAATGCACACCATATCTTCATGTAGCTCACGTTGTGCATAAAACTATTGTTGAAACATGGTAATTCCAATAAGGGGAAAATTGGAATGTTATGACATCATATACAATTCTGTCCTTAAACATTGTGGCAAAGGATCGAATAAGAATCTGGTATTTGCATGGGATGTCAGGTGTCTACAATCCTTTGACCATATACGATATATTGTATGTCTTTCTATCCAAATCTTAACTCCGAACTTAAAGTTGTATGAACACAGTGTTCTATTACTTCTGTATAATTTATTCAGTCGTATTTAGATCACATTATTGCGGTATAGAAGGATTTCCAACCAAATCTTTTGAGTAGCTTATTTGGGATTATAAAGCAACTGTGTGTGGACATCTATTGTGCAAAAAATAGTGGTGCATTAATGTTTATTAATGTTGGTGCAACTATTTAGCTGCTCCATCTCTCCGTTTTTTTTTTTTTCTACTATAAATATAAGACTCTTACAATAATACACTAATGGAAGGTTCTAGATCTTCATAGGGGTTGAAACATGTGTGTGTGTGTGGGGGGGGGGGGGGAACCAACAAGCAATACCTTTCTTATGTATATAACAATCCAACAAACTCACACGAAGTCACCTGTTATTTGGGATTAGATTCAAACAGTTGATCGGTTTTCTTTAAAGAAGTATTCCATGTGAATTTCAGTTTCTTGGCTAAGGGCTTTAATGCTCCTCCAGAAAAAACGACCAGGGACGTTTTTCTTTCACTGGTGATAAATGGTACAGAGGCCCAAAGGGCTCAATGACAACTATGCTTTTGTCTATTACATGCATTGATGTTTTATACAAAAGCCTATCGTTAAATGGACATGGTCTGATTGTAGAGCAATAAACTGTTGCCTCCAGGCTCAATAAGTGCATGCTGACACAGCAAAACACTCTCTTAAGCAGAAACTGGAAATATTGGATGTTTATTGTTTTAGTGTCAGTGATTTGCCTACTTCATTTCTTTGAACATCCTTAAGTAACTAAGTGCATGGACTGTATTAGTAATCCAAAATGGCACGAAGCCAATTTTTTTACTGCCAGTTTGAGTTAAAATAGCAAAGTCTTCTCATAGGTGTGCTTACTGCAAGTAGTGTGAAATACTTTTACTTAACCGGTTTCAAATAAGGTTGCTGTATATCTCTTTTTTTCCAATGGTTGAAATCAAAAGTAACGACTAAGCTTGAGGAATCTGTGAAATTTATTTTGCTCCTAAAAGGGGAAAAAAATAAAATAAAAATCCAAGTTGTGGCATTTAAAACACAGTTTACACACAACCGTAATGTGAAGCCAAATATGTACTTATCCCAAGTCACGGCGTCTAGACAGTCAGTCTTTAGATGGAGATGAAAGTTTTTCTTGCTCATCAAGCCAGACTTTTTATTTAACTATTATAATGACCAGATGTGGTGCTGAGAATATTTGCGTTTTTTTAGACCACAACAATGGTCTAAACTGAGGCATTGACCTTGCTATGGATAATTCAGGGTGGAGCATCAGGCAAATTTCCCTCACTCGTGGCTCTGCTGGGAAACAAATGAATATCCTGCAATTCAATTTCACCTTAATATTACCTTATTTTAATACAAGCTAGTATTTGTATGTTATGCCCTGTGCTCACAACAGGATTCAAAGCAAAAGCTTGTCATGTTTTAAGGCTCAGCAACTAAAACATACCCAAAAGCAAAAATGGGACTCAAACTTGCTACTTGGGAGACCACCAGCAACTGACAGATGTTCCTGACAGCTGTTCCAGACATGGGTCTAACATTTATTCACTCAACAACCAAGCACTCATGTTATTTTAGCATTGTAATGACGTCTAATCTCATGACCGACAGCCTTGAAGCATGTGAACTCAATGACCCCACTTTGATGATCAGAAATAGCCTTCAAGGACCCCAATTGAAAGGTGAGTCAAGGTAAATACCAGCACGAGTATAATGGTGAAAATGTTGTTGTAGGCACATGTGGTGCAAATAGATTTGATCATCGATTTGGCTGCAAGCATTGATCTTGGAAAGAAACTATGCAAGTCATATTTAGTCGAAGGCGATTTATAAAGAAATGCATTTCAAGATTGACAAATTAATACAGTATTTTAATATCTGAGGAGGTATGTACAAAAATTTACAAAAGAACAAAAAAAGCATTAAGTTAAGACCAGCAGTGTGTGTGGTACCGCCGTCCATTGCTAAATATAAAATTAAATACAAATGAAACCTCAGCAGACACTGAGGCAGTGTAAATGCGCTAATGTTCAAGTCTGCAACCATGACAGGGCGCACAAGGGAGTCCATAAAAATCATCTCCGTGCAGCACCATCCCAAGTCAAACAGCTAGTTAAGGGCTTTAAAAAAAAAAAAAAAAAAAAGGGTAAAGTCCTAGTCCAGAGCGGCTCAGGAGCTGCTTAGCATTTCTAGTCTCCTTTTTAATTGCTCGCACTTCCTCCTGAGCTGCTCCTTGGAGTGTTGGAGCTTTCGCTCGTCGGTCTGCAGTCCTACAATGAACTCCGTGGCCTTTTTCAGGATCACCACCTTGGCCGCCTTTTCGTTGTTCGCCACCGCCGGTACCTCGTCGCGCAGCGCGAAAAAGCTCAGCTTGAGCTCGTTGCGCCGCTGCCGCTCGAGCACGTTGTGAGTCCGCCGTTTATCGTTGTCCTCGGAGTCCGACGTCTTGGGACTTGCGCACTTGCGGCTCGGCCTGTGCCCCCGCGCGCCCCCGCCGCCGCCGGTGTCGAAGCGGAGCCGCTTGACTGCAGGCTGCTCGGGCCGCGCGCACGGCTGCGCCGCGTAGTTGTGCTGCTGGCTGGTCACGTGGCACCGCTTCAGCACCACAGGGCTCGACTCGCACTTCTTGGCCGATTTCCTTTTCTCCACCGTTACGACGTCGATCTCCTCGTCTTCCTCCTCCTCCTCATCATCATCCTCATCCTCCTCGTCGTCTTCCTCATCTATAATTAGAGAGAGAGAAAAAAAAAAGAAAAGTTTGGTCAAAAGCCCAAAACAAGCGCGCGCGCGCGCGCGCACACAGAGCCGGATTTAAAGCCACGCCCACTCCGGGAAAACGCCTGGAATTTCGCTCATTCAGCCACCGTTGTGAGAACACCAGGCCACGCCCCTCCTTATCCCAAATCTAACGGGTTCTGGAACACCGCCAGGAACGCGCGTTTATTCGCAATGTAAATGCAAAAAAAAAAAAAAAGCAAGCCTAAAGAGAACTTACCGGACTCGCTGTCACTGCTGCTGCTGCTCCCGCTGTTGGGCGGCGTGTCCATCAAGGAGCTCTCGCACTCTTTCAGCTTCACGCACTCCGTAAGCGGGTAGGGAAACACCACGGAGGGATCGATACACTCCGAGACAGAGTTCACGTGAACGTCCTGCAGGTAGCACGCCGCGTTCGAGTCTGCGGCGCACTCGCTTTTGGGCGGGGGCGGCGAGGCTTTCCGGGCCGCGCGGAGCGACGCGAGGCGCTCGGACACCACCTTCTCGAGCTTGGCCGCCGCGGAGAAGCCGCTCCACATGCAGTCCTGGATGACGATCGACTTGAGGAGCGACTGCGACGAGTCCGAGTCGCAGATGAAACTCTGGTTGACCGCGTCGTCGCCGAGGAACTCCGTGACCATCTCGAGCTGATCGGCGGTGGACGGGAACGAGCTGGAGAAGGACGAGCGCCGGCTCGGGGACAGAGGAGGCGTGGGCAGGAGCTCGAACTTCTTCCAGATGTCTTCGCTGGGAGCCGGCGGCTGGCCGTGCTGCTGCGTGTAGAAGTCCTCATCCTCGTTGTCGTAGTAGAAGTAGGGCTGGTACGAGTCATACTCGTAATCGTAGTTCTTGCTGGCCACGTTTAGCGGCATGATGACTGCCTGTATTAAAAAAATAGACAAGTCAGGAATAATCCCACAACCTCAGCATGAGGGTGAGGGTCACCTCCACACCAATGATCCAAGACGCGGCTATATGCATCTATTACACCTTAACCAATAATAATAAAAAAAAAGGTGACAACACAACTGTCATGTGTAACACCTGGAAACAGTGCTAACAAATTAGGTGTTACAATAAATAAAGTCCGGACAACTTTCCCAACATTAAAAGCTAATAAACGCGACATGACGTGAATTAAAAATGGCCAATAAAATGAGTGTCCTCTACTCACCATTGCAGTGTCAGAGAGGGGAAAAAACACGTAGGAAGAAATCCTCCAGGGTAAAAACAGTCTTTCTTTCGAGTGAAAATAATCCCAAATTTTTCTGGTGAATGTTCCTATTTAAACCCAGTACCGCCGGTATCCGGTGCAGCCCGAGTGCGCTTTGATTTCCACGCCGCCGGTGACACCATTCACTGCGAAACCTACGCCAGCTGCTCAGCGCCTTTTAATCCGACTCAGCCCTCTTTTCACCCCCCCCCCCCCTTCGCGTATCAATGCGCCACACACACACACACACACATACATACACACACCCCGTTTTCCCGCCAAATCACAATGGCGTAGTAAAGCAATATACGTATTAAATCGTGCTTTCTGTCCTCCGTATTGCGCGAAATAGGCCGCGACACGATTTAAGACAACCCCTTTATGATTCGGATTACCGTTCATATCAGGATAAAACGTTTTATTGCGGAAACTACTTTGCTCCGCGCACGGTTTGGGTGCGTGATGCGCCTGGATGGGGTGGAGCTACACAGGAAGCCGAGGGGTTGTAAACGGGCTGGGAGCCAACAACACTATTACAGCAGAGCTCATGTAACGTGCTCTCATCCTGTTTTATGACATTAAACATAAAATTAAATAAAATGGACGTTTCTACACCAATACACACCGTGATTTACGATAAGAATAGATAAAAAAAAAATACGGCTATTTATAATATTAATACAACATATAATAAAGTAATCCAGCTATTACACTGCCTTTTATTTTAATCATAATCATGACCCGCAGCTTTACAAAATAGTCTGAAGTGAAAGGCTGATAGCATTACTTCCATTTTCCCTCACCATCCCAATTAATTTAAATTGCAGGTGATAAGAGCTGTCCTGTGTAAACAGTGGGTGTGATCGCCATCTAGTGGACAAGCATGTGCACATTATTAAAGTCAAATGCAACTCAAATACACTCGAAAATGCAACAAAATAGTGCAGGAGTTTGATAAGATCAGATATTTGTGGTAAGTCAACAGAAATGTAAGTGATTATAAATATTTTTACAGGTGTCATTTCTGCTTGTGACACATGTGATCCAGTATTATAGATCTATTAACAACATTTATTCATTATGTTCTGACAGTAACATAATTTCAGAGTCAAACAGAGGACCCATATGCCATTCTCATTATTATCAATAATAATAATAATTATTGACCTTCCACTTCGTGTTACCAAATCGTATCCGAAACAATGCCGATACTCCCGATTGTGCAGTGTATAAATGGCAAAACCGAAATCCAACCTTCACGGTAAAGCAGGGGATCATTAGTGTTTTAGGAGCTGCAGGAGCTTCTCTTCTCTGGTCATTATCATTAACTGCTTTTTGCCCCAAAAGTGGGTGTCAAGGTTGATCCAAACCCTGCTCAAGGATGCATGCAAGGCATGAATACAGTCTGTACAGGATGCCAAATGGCCTCAGTGTGAAAGGAAATAATTTGTTTCTTTTTCAGTACTGAAATTGAAGAACTGTGATTGGAACAAGCAGTTAATGAAAAATCTGTCTAGTCAGGTTTTTAGATATTTTCCAAAATATTTGTTATTGTTGATATAGAAAATACTGTACCTTTTGCACAGCACTTAGGAAAATTCATGCAGTGACTGCTATTTTGAAAATGAACACAAGTCGATAAAATGAATTCAATTTCCAAACATATATATTTAATTCTTATTACCACTGTCATGCGATTTATTGATTTGCATAGCCAGTTATTATATTGGATCTCAGCTTTACTTGGTGTTTATATCCTAAGCTTTTATCTCTTGCACTGCTGCCTAATTTCCCCACTGTCCTAAATGAAACCCCATAAATCAACACTGATGGCTTCATCTGACTTCTCAATGAATGCTACTAAGAAAGTAGGAGTTTCTACTTTTCATATTGCCTGCCAATTTTCAAAAGCGTCCCATGTGTTTAACTATATGTAACTGAATATCAAGAAATTATTTGGAACGCACAGATAATGTGCTTAAAATGAAAACAAATACTATTAGGTAATGCATTGTTATTATTTTTTTTTTAAGGCTTTTGGTTCAGATTGAAGGAGTGCATCAGGATTCTGCACTAATCATCCTTAGTAACTGACCGGTCAATTTTGCAATGGCTTACAACAGCCTATAGGTTTGATAGAAATTTGGTAAATAGTATTAATTAAATTGTTTTGAATATATCACAGGCTTGTACAAGCATAAATAAAACCTTTCTCGTTTTCTATTTGCAGAACCAAACAGGTAGATGCTAAGAGATACAATATTTTATACACTGAGTTTGTATACATTTTGTGGCATTGCCTTAAAGGGCAAAATCCTAACAGCAGGCCAGACTCTGCTTTATTCCCCCTTTTTTTTTTTTGTGTAAAAATTTTACTCGCTTTGACTGAACAGCTACTAAATTATTCACTAAACGTTTAACTGAGAATAGCAAAAAAAAAAAATGTCATTAAATCAAAAGACCATTAGCCACCTTTGTTTATTGAAGTTTATATTATTCTGGAAACAAGAAAAATTTCCTCTTGGGCAAATGTGATTAAACTGAGACCGTAGCTAAACTCCTTGTACATTTATCTTCTGACATCCGTTTATTTCTTAAGAGTAAAAAAAAAAATACATTTAACATACCTGATACCTGTCCATATTTAAAATCTATTTGATTTCCTGGTGCTGCCGTTCGATACCATTACAAATGGCCTGTGCTTTTTAAGTACACAGATCAGGTGTTGTAACAGTGAAAAATCATCTTGTAGAGTCACAGTGTCTAAAACCACCGAAACCACAATTGTCACAATAGCAAGTCCCTTAAGCACTGTAATTACAAAGGCATTTAACTGCAATGCACACGGCAGGCATACTGAACGCATTTATTGACTTGAAACGTTACATAAACCTAAAAGAATTTAAAGGAGATATAATACTTTCAATGCACGTGTCATAAACAAGTCAAGGGTTATAGGAGGAGCATTCCTGTTTCAGGTGAAGCTTCTTTTAACCACAGCTCAGGTATTGCTCAACATGTCCAAATGGCATGAACTAACCTGATTTATACTTGCAAATAAGCGACTGGACATCCTCCCTGAGCATTCTTCTAAGAAGTAGAAGTATCCCCTGGCTGTGCTACCAAGTGTTTAGGGTTCCCCGAAGCGTGTCTTGACACAGAGCCATGTTTAGGCATGTGAAGAGCCAGCTGGGTGAGGGAGAGCCCGAGGGAGTTAGGAGTGAGTTTTACTATGAGGGATCTATTAAAGGGTTCTGTCTCAGGGCCAAATGGGCAGAAGGGGAAAATCCTTGACCCTCACTGTTACTGTGTTCTACCAAAGGCCAACTTTCCAGTTCCAATCGCAAGATGTGAAAAATGTCAGATGTGTGTGTTTTTTTTTTACTAGTATCTGTCTAATATCAGCAACTAGACTCTTTACGTTCCCACCATTTCTTTACCACCTTTTATAGAACTGATTAAATCTTGATTGAGCAGCTTCCATTAATGACCTTAATATAATATAAAGAAAACAATCAAATGCAAATAATACAAAGAAATGGTTCTTTCGCAGACATTTGCAGTGGATGAATTAAAGGAAGCTTGGCAGGTTAGTTTAATAGACCATTCCACAATACCACACAGGGTTTTAAGACCTGGTTTTACAAACACAGTGATGAAAACACAGTCCGATCGTGTCAAAAAAAGCTTGTAGCAAGGTGTGTTTTTTTTTTCTACTTCAATACATCGAATCCGAATATCTCACTGATCGTGTTGCTGGACATCATATTAATCAGTTTGTAATCAGATAATGGCTGTGAAATAATCAATTTATAAGAATAAATTAAGGAATGTAATCATATATATAATTGAATCATCAAAACAGGCAACCGTGCTCGAACAGACAACAGCAGACGGTTCCCAAATGTTTAAGATGCTAATACATGTCCCAAAAATAAATAATTAAATAAATAAATTCATCAAATTTATCACCGTTATTAATCAAATCGCCAAATAAATCACAGAAAATAATCACATTTATATTCCCATCAGTGTCAAAGAAACCAAGCGATGATGTTGATGATGATGATGATGATAAAGAGAATTATGACACGTATTACCTCATACCCTCTGAATGTCGGTTATGCTGTTTTTTTATTATGTCTACTTTCAACTTGAATAGTATCTGAAAATCAAAAATCTTTCACTTTTGGGGTTCGAAATGGAGTGTGATAATATGGAGGTCCAAGAGTAAATCTAGGTTAATATAAAAATCCTGGGAAGATGCCCAGTGTAAAAGGGTCTGTGTAAGTGGGTGAAGATTCACGCCTAGGACATTTTGTGTTGATCTGATCTACAGAACATGGGTCACTGCAAAACTTCTGGCAGTCGCCAGAGGGCGCTGTTTCACTTCATTAAAAAGTGATGTGCTTGTATAGATGCATGGGCCAGTTGCTGTCGTTACACTCTTATTAAAGACCTACGTTTGCTTTAGATGAAAGTTAAAATTACAGAAGAAAAATCACCCTTTAATCACTGTGCAGATAGAAAGCTGTCATTCTCTGAACTGGACGTCTGTGAAATAATCTGAACGTCCACTGTGCATTCAATTTGATGACTTCGAATCAAGCAGTAACAATTAATTCTAAAAGGAGCGTGACCGGACATATGCTCGCCATCACGGACAAAATCGAACAAACGAATGCCATGTAGACATCATAAATACTTAGTGTAGAAACTTAGAGTTACAATAGTATAGGAGAAGGACAATCAATCAGACTGCTTTATATACTGATCTCAATAAGGTACGTCCTGAAATAGAAAACAAATGGCCGAATAAAACATTTTTAAATACTGCAACAGACAAAACCCAGAGCAATATCCTCCTTCCCACCACAGACTTTCACGTCACTCATACACAAAAAAAAGGAACCGGAGTTTATACAGCTATGACATATGAAAAAATATTGCCTCTTAAATGGACCCCCGCAATCTTCAACCACTTGTCACGCAGAAGCCATTTGTTCTTTGTCTAGTCACGTTATTAATCTAATACACACGGAAATCTGATAAAAAAAAAAAATCTGTCTATATAGAGCTGTATATATATATATATATATATATATATATATATATATGTGTGTGTGTGTGTGTGTGTGTGGGTCTGTATATTAACTCTATTTTAAATATTTCTAAGATAAAAGGTCTCAGCTGTGCAGCAACGTTCGGGGATTTCGGAGGTCCTGGAAAATAGAATCTTCTCTTCGCGATCTGCAGTGTATGCAGGATAAAAAATAACAGCCAAAGGTATTCACATTCCAAGAAGACAGTGTCTGTGTAGTTTTGTATTTTGGTTCCATGTCAGGATTCATTAACGTTAGGACGACGGCACAGTAGAGCTCAGAGCGTAGAAGGAAAAGCGGTTAGCACGTGACGACGCTTTGGTACAAATTCGATATCTTCGCTGTCCTCCATGCGGAGACTCCCGACGACAGCTGCAAAAACATCTATTTAGATTTCGAAGGATATTTAATACTTGAGAAATGTGTCCTTTTTTTTTTTTTTTTTTTGTCTTTCATTTGCCTCTAACTACAACTTCCTCTTTGTGCATTCTCCACGTGCACGTGGCAAAAGAGGGGGGAAAGAGCAGCAAACAGGGGACAGTAAGCAATTAAAGCACTGCCCTGCAAAAAGCAAAAGATCCCTGGTTCCCCCACCCCTTCAACACGTCCTCCCACATAACCAGGAAGAATGCACGTGAAGCTGACGTCTCATCGAATGGCGAGGTCACTCTTCTTCCTCGTCCTCCTCTCTCAGTTCGACAACGTCGTCTCTCCGGTGGCCAGAGCGCACCTCGTTCATCGGAGCCGAGTCTTCGCCATCGATGGTCAACTCCCCATCGGATTCTTTCTTCTTTTTCTGGAAAGAGGAAAATAAAGTACAGCTTTGCTTAAAAAACATGAATCGACCTGAAACGTGTAGAAATAAAAGACGAACGAATGCTAGGTGAGCATTCATCATATATATATATATATACAGTGAGGAAAATAAGTATTTGAACACCCTGCTATTTTGCAAGTTCTCCCAATTAGAAATCATGGAGGGGTCTGAAATGGTCATCGTAGGTGCATGTCCACTGTGAGAGACATAATCTAAAAAAAAAAATCCAGAAATCACAATGTATGATTTTTAAACTATTTATTTGTATGATACAGCTGCAAATAAGTATTTGAACACCTGAGAAAGTCAATGTTAATATTTGGTACAGTAGCATTTGTTTGACGTCAAACGTTTCCTGTAGGTTTTCACCAGGTTTGCACACACTGCAGGAGGGATTTTGGCCCACTCCTCCACACAGATCTTCTCTAGATCAGTCAGGTTTCTGGCCTGTCGCTGAGAAACACAGAGTTTGAGCTCCCTCCAAAGATTCTCTATTGGGTTTAGGTCTGGAGACTGGCTAGGCCACACCAGAACCTTGATATGTTTCCCACAGAGCCACTCCTTGGTTATCCTGGCTGTGTGCTTCAGGTCATTGTCATGTTGGAAGACCCAGCCTCGACCCATCTTCAATGCTCTAACTGAGGGAAGGAGGTTGTTCCCCAAAATCTCGCAATACATGGCCCCGGTCATCCTCTCCTTAATACAGTGCAGTCGGCCTGTCCCATGTGCAGAAAAACACCCCCAAAGCATGATGCTACCACCCCCATGCTTCACAGTAGCGATGGTGTTCTTGGGATGGTACTAATCATTCTTCTTCCTCCAAACACGTTTAGTGAAATTATGACCCAAAAGTTCTATTTTGGTCGCATCTGACCACATGACTTTCTCACATGACTCCTCTGGATCATCCAAATGGTCATTGGCAAACTTAAGACGTGCCTGGACATATGCTGGTTTAAGCAGGGGAACCTTCCGTGCCATGCATGATTTCAAACCATGACGTCTTAGTGTATTACCAACAGTAACCTTGGAAACGGTGGTCCCAGCTCTTTTCAGGTCATTGACCAGCTCCTCCCATGTAGTTCTGGGCTGATTTCTCACCTTCCTTAGGATCATTGAGACCCCACGAGGTGAGATCTTGCATGGAGCCCCAGTCTGAGGGAGATTGACAGTCATGTTTAGCTTCTTACATTTTCTAATAATTGCTCCAACAGTGGACCTTTTTTCACCAAGCTGCTTGGCAATTTCCCCGTAGCCCTTTCCAGCCTTGTGGAGGTGTACAATTTTGTCTCTAGTGTCATGTTAGTAGTTGGATTCTTACTGATTGTATGGGGTGGACAGGTGTCTTTATGCAGCTAACGACCTCAAACAGGTGCATTTAATTTAGGATAATAAATGTAGTGGAGGTGGATATTTTAAATGCAGACTAACAGGCCTTTGAGGGTCAGAATTCTAGCTGATAGACAGGTGTTCAAATACTTATTTGCAGCTGTATCATACAAATAAAAAGTATAAAAATCATATATTGTGATTTCTGGATTTTTTTTTTTTAGATTATGTCTCTCACAGTGGACATGCACCTACGATGACAATTTCAGACCCCTCCATGATTTCTAAGTGGGAGAACTTGCAAAATAGCAGGGTGTTCAAATACTTATTTTCCTCACTGTATATATATATATATATATATATATATATATATATATATATATATATATATATATATATATATATATATATATAGTAATAATCTGTGCCCTTCTGGCATCCTTGATGAAAATAAGCAATAAAACAACTTCATTTCAAATCCCCAGGAAAATCGTAATGCAAAAAAAAATGCAAGAAAACCCGTGGTCATTTTATGAAGTTAAAATCGATGCTTCTGCTAGCGATGATGTATCTGGGCACTACTGCTTTAGTAATGACATTCATTTTTGCTGCATGAGAGACCTGTCTGTGATGCAGTGCTCCATTATACTGTATAATACTAATGGTTTCTTTAGCCGTAGCATCATAATGATGGTGTTAACAGGTGGATTGACTCAGATAGGACACCACTAAAGACCTAGGTGTGAAATGTATGGACTGCCAAAGGGTTTCTGAAATGTAAAAATACACCAATCAGCCATAACATTATGAGCGGTGAAGAGAAGAACACTGATTATCTCTTTATCATGGCACCTGTTAGTGGGTGGTATATATTAGGCAGCAAAGTGAACATTTTGTCCTCAAAGTCTACGGATTAGAAGCAGGAAAAGTGGGCGAGCGTAAGGATTTGAGCGATTTTGACAAGGGCAAAATTGTGATGGCTAGGCGACTGGGTCAGAGCATCTCTAAAACTGCAGCTCCTGTCGGATGTTCCTGGTCTGCAGTGGTCAGTATCTATCAAAAGTGCTCTATAGGAGGAACAGTGGTGAACCGGCGACAGGGTCATGGGCGGCCGAGGCTCATTGATGCACGTGGGGAGCGATGGCTGGACCGCGTGGTTCGAACAGACGAGCTCCTGTAGCTCAAATTGCTGAAGAAGTTAATTCTGTTAATGCTCGATGGGTCAGAACTGTTCTGGCATGAAAAAGGGGGACCAACAAAATGTGGAACAGGTGGTCATAATGTTATACCTCAGTATATTAAACCTAGTCTTACTTTTTCTTACATTTTACCTGATAATCCAATAAAACATTTTATTCTACAACATAAAAATGGGTTGTAAAAGTTTATAAAAAAAAAAACTCTTAGTTTTATTTTTTTTCCTCGCAGTAATCTGCAGCGTGTATCGAGAAACCAGAAAGTAACCGTTAGAAGATAAGTAAATGAAAATCATGAAGGAATGCAAATGGTCAGAAAAAAGTACTGAAGTGTATACAGAGTGGCAATCAAAGTAATGATTGTATGCGATTAATAAGCCTAATGTTTGAAGAAAATATTCCCCACACCATTACACCACCTCCACCAGCCTGGACTGCTGACACATAGCTGTTTGGGTCCATGGATTCATGGTGTTGGTGCCAAATTCTTACTCTCCCAGCTATGTTCTTCAGCACAGATATCCAGTTTCGGTGAGTACAACCTCAGCATTCAGTTCTTGACGTGGTTTTTTGCTGTTGTAGCTCATCAGCTACAACAGCAGAACTACAATCCGAGTTGTAGTCTCTTTGTAAATTTCAACCTTTCCGGCAATTTTCGATGGTCCTCTCTCATCGACAAAACATTTTCTATCTGCAAAACTGCCACACACTCGATGTTTTTCTTTATTGCTCTATTCTGAGTAAACTCAATTGTGAGTGAGAATCACACTGGATCAGTAGTAGCCATACTATTCCATCTAGTATCTATAAAATCATGACTTTGAGATCACATTTTCTTTCCTTGAGTCTAAAAGAGAATCTTCTGCCTCATGTCTGCAAGATTTTATGCATTTAAACGCTGCCACACGATTGGCTGATAAGGTAATTCACATGTTCACATGTTTCCAATAAAGTGCTCTGGGAGTTTATCTGAACATTCTATATCAAGCATGTACTGAGAATTGACCTCGTCCATTCGATTTACTTTCCTACAATTGCAGGATTCTGTTTGGATATGTGGCAAAACGCAGACCAAGGAGTACAAATGACCAAAAAAAAAAAGCTGGCGAAATATCAAGAGTAATACTTTACCTGTTTCCGATAGACATAGCATGCGGCGATCGCTACCATCGTAGACTCTCCGAGGAATCCAGCTAAGAGAGAACCAACCCCTAAAGTAGCTCCATGCACCCTACAGTGTACAAAACTCGGAGTTAATCAAAAATCATGGGACTGGTGAACAAATGTCAAAGGTTTCACATGTCAAAATCAAATCGATTAGGTGTATATTTGCAAGGATACGAAAAGACAAATTTCATATTGATGTCATATGTTATTTTTTGTATACCACTTATACCTCAGTATGGCGATCCGTGGCGAAAATAAGCCACAGTGACAGTGAATGATTTACAGTTCAATAGAACGAACGTAAGACAAAGTTAATGCTTTGTATGAACGGCAGAATTGTATCCCTGAACTGAACGAATCTGTAGGAGAAATTGATCAACGAGGCACAGCAAACTGCTTCTGCTAATATGTTGTGAAAAAGTGGTCAGTTGAGGTGGATCCTGAAACTTGTTCGTAAACACCCACCATGAACACACACACAAACAGTTGTGTCTGGAATAGTTTAAGTTTAAGTAAACAATGTTTAAGTAGGCAACAAACACAAAGAGGCCTGCTGATGTAGGTATAATATCAACCATTGGGTGGTTTAAAGGTCTATTAGCACTGCGGCAAACACAGGTTTTTTTTATTCATCTGGCAACAAATACAATTGAATGTGTTTGTACGCGACAAATAATGTTTTTTAATCATTTACTGTTACCTTTAATGTAAACCTGCAAGCGCAGTGTCCTCTGTCCTGATGACTTTCCCATGGTGGAAAACTTACTTATTTTTACAAACCACTGACACCAAAGATAAGTGTTAAGTAAACAAATCCCTACTAACCTATCACAATATCAACCATTAGAAGTAGAAGAAGTTTTGAGTTATACATCTCTCTCTCTCTCTCTCTCTCTCTCTCTCTCTCTCTCTCTCTCTCTCACACCGTAATTTCCTATTCCTATAAACTATTAAGCGCACCCAAATATAAGCCGCACCCACTGAATTTGACAAAGATTTTTATTTTGAACATAAAGAAGCCGCACCTGTGTATAAGCCGCACTAAAACTAATGAACTTTACACAGGCTTTAACGAAAGACAGTGTCTGTTACACGGCTTGTATCTAAACAGTAGCCTACCAAGAAAGTCATAGTTCACTGTTCACATTGTTTACTTGAAGTTTGTAAAACCGGGAAAACCCAGAAAAAATCCATAAATTTGCCGCTGCATTGTTTAAGCCATGGGGTTCAAAGCGTGGGATAAAAGTAGCAGCTTTTATATATATATATATATATATATATATATATATATATATATATATATATATATATATATATATATATATATATATATTTTTTTTTTTTTTTTTTTTGGAAAAGTTCACACGAACTGATGAATTGTGCAGATGAATCTTGAATGTTACTAATGAAGGCGAGTGAACGACATCAGATCAACCAATGATCAGTCGGTTCTCTAAAACAGACCAAAGGTGAATAAACAGAGCAAAACACAGAATTACTAAACTTTCTTTCGGCTTCTCCCATTAGGAGTCGCCACAGCGGATCAGCCGCATGTTTGATTTGGCACATGTTTCTACGCTGGATGCCCTTCCTAACGCAACCCTCCCCATTTATCCAGGCTTGGGACCGGCACTAAGGCTTGTGCAACCCTAATGGCTGGGGTTGGTTCCCTAACCGGGGATCGAACCCGAGCCGCAGCGTTGAGAGCGCCGCATCCTAACCACTAGACCACCAGGGGACAGCAAAACACAGAATTACAAATTCGGAAAATAGATGAACAACTAAGAAACTAACGGACGCTTTTACAGTACAGTAAAAGTGTGACTCATGTCTGGTCTCTTGCAATTAATATAAATCAAAAATGCAAATGAATACATTTTGTACTAATAAATAATAAAAGCATTTTCAATCGCTGTAATCCAAACCATAGTTTATATCAAGAAATCCTGAAACTGTGCAGCGTCATACTGACAACATCACTAAACATTTTAACGATCTTTTGTTTGTGAACAATGACAACAGGATGTTTAATTCTGATGCTATGAGCTGTCTGACACAAATATTTACTTTTGAGAGATGGAATATGGATTGAAAGAAAAGTACAGGCTTTTGCAATGTATTGTGCTGTTTGTACAAATCATTTTGAGAAATGAAATTACTTGTTTGCGTATGATTCGAGAAATGATGCTAATATAAACCTACTGTTCAAATTACAGCTAAAGCTTTTTTGTCAGTGACTCAGCATGAAAATTCAGAAGTCCCCGTTTACTTTAAATAACTTCCACTCTTCTGGGAAAATGTTCCACTAAAAATAAAATGTGCTTGTAAAGATTTTGAACAAATGGGGTGCAGTCAGCATGCCAAT